>NC_056748.1:1279721-1472221 GCF_019279795.1 Protopterus annectens | reverse complement strand
ACACAAAACCAGGTTATGAATATGTACTCTCAATACAAATTAAAGGATAAACTGGTATTTTAGCATGAAACCTTTTAATGAAAAGAAATTGAAATATAAAAGTTTTTTTTTAACTTTGCAGATGCTTCTGGAAAATTTCAAATCAGAATGACAGTTTTAACTTTTAATTGTCTATTTACATTGATTGTTCGTAACCCAAATAAGTAAATAGCAGATGTACAGTTTAACTGACAATGTGAAGTATTTGTTGACACTGCAATAACTGTGATTCTGTAGTTTATGATTGCATTCTAAAAATATACCTAAAGTATTTCTTGGAAGTGATGTATTCTTTCAGAGCAACAGTAGTTACACTGTTTTTTTTTTCCCTGAGAAATTTTTGCAGCTGTAAAAATTACAGTACATTGCATATATCACGAAAGAAGAAGACACACTTTAGGAAGGAACTCCTGAACTCAAAAGCTGATTCCCGCCAAGGACGTAAAAGAAAGACTGGTGTACTAGCAGATTTCTGGTGATAAACAGCAAATTGTGGCCTTGTTCTTTAGTGTAGTGTAACTCAGTACACAAATGTAGAGTAAAAGCTACTAACAGCATTCTCATGTAATAGTGCTTACAACCTTTGACTTTATGAACCTTTGGGCTTTATGACAAAGACTGAAATTCAGCATCTGGCTAAAACTAAATAGAAAGATAGGGCAGGTAAGTATATCAAAAGCATGCACAGGATGGCTGCAATGGGTGGAGCAGTAAAATAAATGACTCAGGCAGTTTCAGTAAGCTTTCGAATGCCATTCTGCCAAAACAACAAGTTACTCATCTGTTAGTTACTGAGTTTATTCCACTTGCCACTTGGGTCACACGTATGCTGTCAACTGTCATTACATTTTGCAATCAGAAGAGACTAGCCCGTTTGCATTTTTATGTTTAATATTCTGTCAACATAAGAAAGTAAACTCAAGCATTAAAACTGTCAACATTCCCTACATAGGTGAACATGAAGGTCTGTTATAGTTGTAACAGATGAAAATAACTATTACTTTGAAACAAAATACTAGTATTGCCCAGTCTACAAATTATTGTTGTCCTGCTGTCCCTCTTTTTTGTGTCATTTCTTTGTCTCAAGTGCTCAATGTACATGCAAGTGTTCCCTTTCACTTATCCAAGGCCATCTTAGAGCAACCTCACATTTTGTCTTATACCATGTCCTCTACCAAAACATTCCATAATGATATGGATTTCTTCTTGCGCAAGTGCTTATCCCACCACACAAGTTCACTTCGCACCTTTTTGTAATTTTTGCTGTCGTTCATCTTGAATGGACCTTTTCTGGACATTGTAGCTATTTGCTTTAGTTCATATTCTATGTGTAGTTTATACTTGTTTGTTTCTTTAATTATTTATGTATTTATTTATTTCTGCATTTGTTAACCAGGTAAGTAGACTGATACAAAGATCCTTTTGAGGAATGACGCTAGCCATAGTGGGCAGTAAGCCAATTGCAATAAATTAGTACAATACAAAATGGCATGTCTTAACAGCATGCATAAAATCAAAGATACTACAAAAGACATTAGATATGACACAAGAAACCATACCACTGACTTTGTAGATAAAAGAAACAGGAATACATATTATGCAATTAAACAGAAACTCAGTATGCATAAGTAGCATTCAGGTGATGTGGTCAACAGATATACATGAAATAAACGAGAAAAAAAAAAGGGCACATGGAAAAATGTATTGGATTGTTCTAGGTTATACTTTGAACTCATTCCAGGTCTCAGTCTTCATTCACATTTATGGCAGAACTGTAATCTACTGCCAGATTTGAGCCTCATTTAGTCATTTATTCTTTTTGTTTTTTTTTTTGTCCCCATAAACAGCACTACTAGTAAATTTCTGCATAGTCTGATGCCTTACTCTGTGGTGGGATTGCAGTAGTGGTGGGATTGTGAATCCTGCTCCAGGACTTGTGCTTCAGTACTTTTTATAGCTGTATATACCTGTTTAAAGTTGCATTCTAGTGTCTTTCTGTTTACCTTGTTACTGATTTTCCCTGTTCTTTGAGTCAGCTTTAGCTCCCACTGAGACATTAGCTAAATGTTTGTGAAATTCTAAACCATAGAACTTGACCTCCACCATGAATTCCACCCCTTTCTCTTTGTTGTGGTTTTAAAAGGCTGTGTCTGTGGCTCTTGTGCTTTATGGCAATCTGACTTCCAAAAGTCCCTCTCCTGTTTCATTGCTATTATAGGTTGTGTAACCTAAGTACTTTCCCATCCATTGTTATAGCCATAATACTAAGTGCCCACCTAAGAAACCAGTATTGCACTTGAGTAAACCTTCCATACTGCAAACAGTCTCCTGCTCATTTTTTCAGAGCTCCCATCTGCTTGGTACCCTTGCCACACTCTGGGGAGGTCCTGAGTTAATCCTGCTCCATTCTTGGCAGATCTCTAAGGGTCCTATTACAGAATCAGAGAGGCTGTCTTCTGCTGATGTGGCCCATTGTTAATATTTTAGTGGCATTTACAGTATTTAAAGCACAGAACATCTAGCTCACTATTTCTGCATACTGGACAGCCAAACATCTTTGTTACAACCAGATGGTTTTGCCCTGTGCATTGATATGTAAAATGTGATGAGATGGATTAGCTAAACCAGTGAGGATACCTTAGAGGGTCCCAAGGCACGACTCTAGACTACAAGAACAGAGGCTTAGGAAGGGAAACAAGAGAAGTTGTTGGAGAAATTGGGAATTTAGAAGGTAAAAATCAGAAAATAGTTTAATAAGCATGTTAAACTAAACAGGGAGATAAGAAGATGGGGAACAGGCCAGGGGAGGGTTAAGACTGGGCTGAGGAAAGAGTAAAGGAGAGATATAGGGAACATTGTAAGGAAGGGAATATAGTGGAAGCAAGAAAGGACGATAGTTGGCATTCTTGTTTAAGTTTTTGATACGGAGGTACAGATTCAGGTAAGGAGAATAAGGGAGAGAATAAGAGTGTAGTAAGTCTAGATAGGATAATGGAAGGGGGTCGTTTACAAAACAGAAAGTATGCAGCTTTGAAGTGGGAAAGAGGCGGTACCTTTATGCTCTGTCTTGATGCCATGAAGAACGAAAGGAGTTTTATTGGAGGACTGGAGATGGCAAGAGTTTGCAAGGGGAGGGATTACTGTTAGAGATGGGCTTTCTAAGAACACAAGATCTGTAGAGGGAGAGGTACTGGAGAAGCAGGTTCATACCCTAGCATTGCATGTGGGTTGCATGTAACATATAGCAATAAATGGTGCCAGCATCCTAGGGGACCAGTGGCAGACTGCCTAAAGGTTCTTTGAGTCCAACTCTGAAGGAGGGGCATGCAAAGATGGGAAATGTACAAGGCATCCAAGTGTGTGGGGGAGGAAGTGAAAGCTGTGGCCAGGATAAGTTTGCAACCTGGAATGTTGCAGAGAACTAAACTAACTAATTAAGAAGAGAAAGGTATTGGGCAGGTAAAGTGGAGAGGTGAGCAGTGTAGACTATTTACATGAGACAGAATTATCTAAGAGAGTGGTTAGGAAGTTAAATGGGAAGACCTTTAGAAGACTAAAAAAAATTTTACAACCAAGGGATGTAAAATGAGAATTTGTATTTTTACTGAGCTGATAGATGGGTTCTTAGGTAGTGAACATGGGAGCAGAATAAGGAGGCATTCCACTGAAACATGAATGACAGAAAAGAAGAGGGCAGTATGGTGAGTAGCTGTTATAGTTTAAACAGCGATGAAGGGAAGGGAAAATAGTTTATTTCTTCTTTGAGGAACTCAGGGAATCGGGAAAGATGAAGAGATGTAGAGATGATTTTAATATTCCTTTGAATACAGAAATAAGCATAAAGTTTAGAATAGTGGAATATACTGGTAGGGTCAAATAATCTAATAGATGAAGGAAGGAGAATTAATAGATATAAAGTAAATCCATAAGATGGAATGGAGTCCACTGGCAAGTATATACCAATGCAAAATGGTAAAAACAGTCCTTTATTAGAATAGAAATGATTATCAGTATTCACCATCATAAAAGAAGCGCTTTCGTCTCCAATTATACAATTCAGGAGACTTTATCAAACAAGAACTGAACATTAAAATGGAGTTTAAATACTAAAAATACTAAAAATCTCCATTCCCAAATGACATCACTTCCTGGCAAAGTACAAAGTTCTAATAAAAGAAACAGTGTATCTAAAAAGAACATTGAGCTGAAAACCATATACAAGTGCAAATCGCATGCATAAAATTGTAATAAATAATAAATACATAACTAATGTATATTGGCAGTACTCTAATACATATAAACAAGAACCATTGTTCATGTGCAATCACACAGCTGCCAGCAAAAAATAAACAAATGCACAATAAACATGGAATCCTATATTAGGTTCCATATAACAAAATATCGTCAGCTTTATAAAAACACGCCCTGAACTATTATATATCAGAATTTGGCAACTGCCATAAAAATGTGCAACATATAGTTTAAATGTCCATATTACATAGGTTAAAACTTTTTTTTAAGAAATACATATTTTTAATACAGTAAGACAACTAAATGGGAAGGAATTTGAGCAATCAAAATATATACTAGAACACCACAGCCTACTCCCATAGTCTAAGAAGCCAATGCTTAAATATGTATACATAAAACTTATCTCATATAACAATATGTAAACCTAATTAATACCAACTAAATAAATAACTAGTAATTAAAAAATAACTAAATAGTTAAAATTCTGTGAAGGACTATTACCCCAACAGGTTTCGTGCTTTGTGCCTGCTGGCAAAATAACAAAAATGTATTAAAATCCGTAGCTGAATTTTACCAGTGGCCCAGGAATACCCATAGAAGTATGGTCAAATGGTACCTCTATGATAATCATTGGGATCAAAGGGCTTTTAAATTCTAGGTGAGGGGCTGTCTTGTGGCACTCAGGGTATCCAGCATCAAAATGCTCAGTTTGTTTATTACTGCCACACAGGAACGGCTTGCTGGATCAATACTTCCTGTGGTGTTATCCATCAGGTGTCCTTCCTACTTCCTGTGGTGTTATCCATCAGCTGCCCTTCCTACTTCCTGTGGTGTTATCCATCAGGTGTCCTTCCTGTGGTGTTATCCATCAGCTGTCCTTCCTGTGGTGTTATCCATCAGCTGTACTTCCTGTGGTGTTATCCATCAGGTGTCCTTCTACTATACAACAATGTACTAACCTCATCAATACATTTCTAAACAACTTAAGCATTAATAGCTGTTACACCACTTCCTCCCTGTTCTTAGTCTACAATAAGTCATTTTATAAATCAAGGCATGTATAAGAAGTGAGAAGACTTTGTTCAGCCTCCTTACCTACAGCACATACAACTCTAGCTATATTTTCTTTTGCTCTTCTGAAAGTATCTCTTCCCACTGTGCCTTCCTAAAATTTTCTAGCTTACTTGAATGTCAACCAACCTTTGTGCTTCCTCACGATCTCTCTGTTATGAGGTACAAGGCACTGCCTCTCTCCTACAAATACAGTAGATGGGTTCTCCGTCTCTGAGTCTTATCTTAAGAAAGTCAAATCTTATGACTATTATTTAATATCATTTGCTTTTTCTACTTTATTGTCTTTATCTGTTTTCCTTTATTAAATTGTCACTCTTTTATTAAGCTGATGCATAGAACCCACACTCCTTGTTCTATTTAAGGTTCTTGTAATTTGAGTCAACAGGAATATCATTAGGGCTCTGAGCAGGGTTATCCTGTCGCTCTGTGTATACTACCCTATATATTTCTATCCGTCTTCAGATTGTTATCCCTCTGTATTAGTGTGATTAGGCACCAATATCCTGTTCTTTTGCACTCTAGGTTGATCTTCTCTATAAATGAGCACCATAAAAAAAAAAAAAAAACTTTAATCCCCTATTAGGGAAGGGCAGCCCAGTCCCTACCCAGACATGCACCAGGACAATATTGCATTATTATTTAACTCGCACTTCATTAACACTATAAACACACTACTTAACATAGATACTAACAATTTACTCAAGCTTAAATTCCAAGTCAGTGGTAATCATAACACTTTCTCCATTAATACTGTTTCAACCTCTATAATGAAAGAAGAGCAGCACCTAAAACCAAAACCAACCACCCTAGCTGTAGATAACAAGATAACATACCTGCTGAATACCTGAAAATCACAGCAGATGTTTTATATATATATATATATATATATATATATATATATATATATATACACACACACACACACACACACACACACACACACACAGAGAGAAAGAAAGATTTATATGCGAGTGCCTTGTGTTTGATTAACTATTGTTTTAGTCAACAACCAGAAGTAGAGGGTTGTTTGTTTGAATGCTACAGGTAAGTGGAATGTTTAATAGGTGTGTGTGTGTGTGTGTGTGTGTGTGTGTGTGTGTGTGTGTGTGTGTGTGTGTGTGTGTGTGTGTGTGTGTGTGTGTGTGTGTGTGTGTACACGTGCACGTGTCTGTGTGTGGTGAGTGTCTGAGCTGTCTTGTGTAGTGGTAGTATTTTGGGAAGGGCTTTTAAGTTAAGATGCATGTTAGGCCTATGGGTACAGGCAGGTTTAGAGTTAGGATTACATAAAAGTTAGGGTTAAGTTTAGCATACTTTACTAAGGTGGAACATGTGGTAAAGACTAGGTTAACTATTTTTAACCTTTCTCCAACTATTGCTGTCTTTAACACTTTGTTATCAGTAAGTCACCAGTCCAATTGAGCCATTTGCTTTCCTTATTCATTTTAACTTAACAGATTTCCATGGAGTCCAGTTTTCTACTAGTTTTCTTCACATCATTGTATAATATCCTCTATTTGAAAAAAATCTGTTTGCAATATTATTAAATTTCTTTTCACCTGTTGTATTTCTCCAAAAGCAATAAACCTTCCCAAGTTTACCTCAGATAGCATCTTGACTGTATTTGTAAGAGATGTGTTCATTCAGCAATAAGAAATATTAAATAATAATAAGACTACTTCTTTCATATTCTCTAGAATATCATTTATGTTCACATCCATTTTCTCCTCTCTATATTCCATCACTTCTATATATTCGTTTGTCTCCATGTATTTATCTTCATTTGATTTTTACAATCTCAACCATGTAATTTAAAATTATCTAAATATTTGTTACAGACTTACTAAATGATGCAAACACGTTTCACCCTGCCATGCAGTTCTGAATTTTTTGCACATCTCTTACATCCAGTCCTGTTACAATATCCCCAACACCAAATCTATTAGGGATTCAAAGAATGCTGTTCTGTGTATTACATTCAAATGACATCACACTTTGTTGTTCTGTGTATTACATCCAAATGACATCACACTTCACTTTTCTCAGATATTATTGGGACTGTGTTTATTTACTCGTTTTCAGCCTATTATCCCGTCTGCTTTTCATTTTATCTCCATTTTTTTTGGTGACTTGAAGACTAGATTTTGCAAATGCTAATTTTAATTCCCACCAATTTTTTTCTGATCTTTACCTGTTCCACATTGTTATCTTTGAGGATAGTTTAGGTAGATTGTAATTCACTAAGTTTCAGAGTTTATTTATATTTCCACATTATTTCAAATTCCTTGCTTATACTATTCCTACTTTTATTTATCTTCTATCCAAAACAGTCTGAACACCCTCATCTCTTTGTATTACATAATAACCAACTTCCTCCTAAAATTCTATTTCCAACTGTAGTAAAGTATGTAGTAAATTATCTTCCTTATATGGTAATATTATACTAGGATTTATCTTGTGTACCTCTGCCACTAAGAAGATGGATTTGGTGTACAGAGGCAATCTATTCCTAGACCAGGTGTCTAGGTGGTTTACCTAAGAAAATCACTTAGAAGAGTTTGGACAGCCAAGATGTAAAGATGACACACCAAAGCACTTCAACAAACCAGGAAATGAAGTAAACTGGAAAAACCGGCTGAACAAAACGGAACCTTCGTACCAGTTCAAAAAAAAAAAAAAAAAAAATTTTTTTTTCCAATCCCACTTGACTGACAGAAATAAAAAAAAAAAAAGAAAAAAATATATAACGAAACGCTAAACTTTTGTTCCACGTAATAGTGGGAACTTCTTCAGACAAAAGTTCTTCCATATACAATGTTTTTTTAAATATGCATGCTTGCAAATTAACATAATTGGCTTTTATTATTTGTTTTTTAAAGTGTAAGTACTACAAATATGACACTATAAGTTGCAAGTTTATACAAGTTTGTTTAGATTAAAACTATAAGTCATAAATCTAACTAATTAAATTAATTCAATACAACCTATTCAATTTGTAAATTTAAATATAATTATACAAATACATAAATTTAAAAATATAAAACTAGATGAACAAGTGTCTAATAAATCTTTACTCTAAATGCAGTTGTGGTAGTAATTATTGTTATTACACTTCATAAACTTTCCACATTCTGCTAAATACAAGCAGAGTTTTATTACTTGCAAAAGCATATATATAAACAACCTGCCTTTAAAGTTAGCTATTAACTAAGCTTACTCATACTTAAAATAATAATGACTATACAGTTCAAATCTAACATCCAAGATTAAAACCTATGTCCTAAATAAAGTTCGTGTGTAAATGTTGTGCTTTTCTTTTTTTGTTTTGTCAAAAAAAAAAAGAGAAAATCTATGAGCCCTTAAAACTATCTCATAAGATTTTTAAGTTTTAAAATACATGCTATGGAACATGATTCATTAATCCCTGGCTCTCTACATGCAGCTAAACGTAGCTGCCAGGCAAGTTCTTTTTTCTCCAATTCCAATTTTCAAAAGTTTTCATTGACACAATTAATGTCTAAATGTTGCTTGTTAATGCCATCAATAATCATAAAGGAAAAGGAGTGACCATGGTTGTTACTACAATGTCTGGCTAGGGCATTTTCTTCCTTGGACTTTCCAACATAGAAAGACGGACATTGTAAGCATTGTGCCAAGTAGACTATACCTTTAGAATTACAGGTAAACAACCCCTTTACATGATAAAACACTGATCTTATTGTAAATGAATTTGATGTTAGAATGTACTTACAGTATTTACATGAGCCACATTTCCTAGTTCCCCCACCCATTTTTGGTTTGTCAATTTTGGTTTCAAGTAGTTTTTTCATATTTGTACCCCTCCGATATGTTATTACAGGGTTAAAATTCAGTATTTTGGAAACATTTTTGTCCAATGAGAGGTAACACCAATATTTCCTTACTGTTTTACCTATGTCAATTGCTTCTAGACAATACGTAAATGTAAAGGCAATTGAAAAATTGCTGTGCCCACCTTTATCTGTCAAGATACTCTCAACTAAAATTTTGTCTGAGGATTCTTGTTCTGTGTTGACAACAGAGACTTGATCCACCATTTCAATAAGACTTGATTTCACTTCAACTTTTCCATCAGTCAAGAGGGGTAAATAAAACCCTTTATTCCTTTTTTCCTTCACTTCCTGGAAGATGTTATCCAGGAATGACCTAGGGTAAGCCCTCTTTACAAACATTTCATATAATAGGTCACATTCATCTTCAAACTCACTCTGTAATGTAGTCATCCTCGCTCGCCTTTTCTGGAAAACTGTTAGAATAGGTGGCTTTTCTAAAGATTTTTGCTGTGAACCTACCCTTGTCTTTCTTCAATTCTACATCCAAAAAATTGATGGAACTCTCTTGAAAGTTATAAGTAAACTTCAAGAAAGATGTTGTTGAATTTAAAAAGTCCACAAATTGGCCTGCTTCATTTTTGTTGCCTTTAAATAAAATAAATATGTCATCTTTCCAATGACTGTTAAGGATGATGTTATTCTCCCAATGGGCTAAAACCAAGTTCGCAAAACTAGACCCTACAGGTGAGCCCATTGCCACTCCGATTTTCTGCACAAATAACTTTCCTTCAAATGACACAAAATTATTTTTCAAAATAATGTCTAAAAGTTGTTCAATTAATAGACATTCGATTGTGTCAGCCTCGTTGCTTTGACCTGATGAAATCCACTACCCATTCAGTCCCCAAATCATGCGGGATACATGAGTATAAGTTTACTATGTCAACTGTTAAAAAGTTGGTGTTTTCGTCAAATTTTATGGTTTCCATATGTTGTAAAAACGCCCATGAGACTTTTAGTATTTGCTGTTCTGCTTTTACATATTCTTTTAAATAATTATCTACTAATTTAGCACATGGGTAAGTGACAGACTGCCTTGCATCAACCAATGTCCTAAAAGGTGGATTAGAAATGCTTTTATGCAATTTAGGTATCCCAAAAATCTTTGGGATCCTCGGAGCCAACATAGTTACATAGGTGTATTGTTCCATTGTTAATAATTCATCCGTGTATAAATCACTCAGGAACATCTTAATTTTACTATGAGCTTGGTTCATTTCGTTTCTACTAACTGGCTGGTAGGTGTTACTTTCTAACAATTGCAACATGATGTTAATGTAGTCGTTCTTATAAAATACCACCAAGCCTCCACCTTTATCCGGCTTCATAAACCTAATAGGCAGTTCCCTTAATAGGTCTAACAATGCTTTTTCTTCCAATGACATATTGAATTGTGTTCTTTTTGGGCTTTTTAGAATTTGCCTAAATTCATTTTCACATAAATAGTCAAAGATGTTTAGTGTGCTATTCTGGGGGGGGGTTATATGTACTAGCAATTCTCAAGTTATTCACTATTTCTGAAGGTTTACCAAATAACAGGTTCAGATTTAATTTTCGAATAAACAGTTTGAAATCCACAAGTAAATCTGCAATATCACATTTTTTAGAGGGGACAAAAGTCAGCCCCTTAGCAAATAATTCCACCAATAAATGGTCTATGTTACATTCGGTGAAATTATAGATGGAAAAGTCTTCCTCACTATTGTGCAATATTTCATATAATTTTATCTCTGTTGATTGTGATTGCTGTTGTTGCTGCGCGTGTTGTACTTCCTTTTGAACCCTTGTGCTTGGTTCTTTTTGTGTAACAACAATAATTACTACCACAACTGCATTTAGAGTAAAGATTTATTAGACACTTGTTCATCTAGTTTTATATTTTTAAATTTATGTATTTGTATAATTATATTTAAATTTACAAATTGAATAGGTTGTATTGAATTAATGTAATTAGTTAGATTTATGACTTATAGTTTTAATCTAAACAAACTTGTATAAACTTGCAACTTATAGTGTCATATTTGTAGTACTAGCACTTTAAAACACTAATGGCAAGCCAATTATGTTAATTGCAAGCATATGCATTGATTTAAAAACTGCATTGTATGGAAGAACTTTTGTCTGAAGAAGTTCCACTATTATTTTTCTTTATTTTTTATTTCTGTCAGAGTACAAGTGGACTTGGAAAATAAACTTTTAAACTTTTTGAACTGGTACGAAGGTTCCGTTTTGTTCAGCCGGTTTTTCCAGTTTACTTCATTTCCAAGATATAAAGATGAAATTTGTTTCTGTTCAGTGGGCCCTGGAATACTGTGAACTTGCTGTTAGGTCTAAGACTTGTTCATACGTAGATACAAGGCTATCGGCCCTGGGGCCTATATAAGCCTAGCCAAAAATGTTCCCTGGCTTTTGCCACCCTAGAAAATTATTTTCCTGTGCTCCTGTGGAAAACCTACAATTTTTAAAGTTCCTTTGTGTAATAAACAATGCTGTTTCCATAGAATGGAGTCTCAACTGTCTTTAATGTCCTATAATCTCTCTCTTTCTTATATATATATATATATATATATATATATATATATATATATATATATATATATATATATATAGATTCACTTTATAATCTCGAAATACTGAAATGTCGAATTTCAGTATATCGAGACCATAAAGTCGAATTTGCAGAATAGTGAAAGTGCATAACCACGAATCCGAATGTCAAATTCGTGGTTATGGTTTAACGGTACATGACGTGGAATGTATGTGTGGATGGTGTGCGGTTTTGTGTGTGGATTTAGGTGGAATGTAAGGTAAGTGACTAGTTTGTAAGGGTTTTGGGTAAGTGTTTGAGTGTATGTAAGTGTGTTTGGAAGTTGTATGTGTGGGTTAGGGTAGGCAGGTAAAAGTATGAGTGTTTAACAGTTGACTTTGGTGGTGTTTGTATGTATGTGATGTGTGTGTGCGAAGAACTGTAGAATGTCTGGTTGTGAGTTTTCTGCCTTTTAATATTTGGTGTTATCTCGGAGTTAGAATATATAAGTAACGGTGGTGTGGGGGGTGCAGGAAGGCTTGCACCTACTTATTTGAAGTGCAGGGTTGTACACGTGTGTTATGTTTGTTTGTGTGTGTATTTTTTCTTTGTGGTTTAGGTGTTGTGGTGTATGTGTGGTATACTTTCGCGATTTTAAGTTTTGCAGTTTTGGGCTGTCAGTATTTTGAGGATTCAACTTTATGGTCTTGATAGACTGAAATTCGCTATTTCAGTATTTTGAGATTATAAAGTGAATCCATACATATACACACACACATTATATATATATATATATATATATATATATATATATATATATATATATATGGGTCTACTTTGTTTCATTGAAAGCTCATTTCACTGAATTTGAATTTACCCTGACCAAATCGATGAAAGCTCAAATTCCTGTAAATTAATTTCACCAAATCTCATTTCACTGAAGTGAAGTACTGGCACTGTGTAGAGTACTGCAAGGCAAGTAAAAGGTATATGCCCTTTCCCCACTGTAGTGTGATCCTGGAGATAGTATATATAGTTGGGGGGGTCTGGGGAGCACAGCCCCCCACACTATGGGGTGTGGGGGAAGTAGCCCCACCACTACGTTTGGGTATATATTGTCTTCTGGAAAGAGTTAGTCATTGGTGTTGTAAGTATGCATGGCTGTGGTTTAAAATGTATTGTTTTGAAGCTTTCGGTGAAATACAATATAAAAGCAAACTAGGAGGGGGCTGTGCCCCACAGCTCCCCAACTATATATACTAACTCCAGGACCTTCTCTCCCATTCTGCTAGTACCATGTTTACATAAATGGGTCTACATCCTGCACCCATATCCACACCAGAGGTTTGATGAAAGCGTTCTCCCTCAAAAAAATGAAATTATTGTGGGCACCACCTCCATACATTCAGTTAACAAGTGAACCATATGATTTGCCAATTTTTCATTAATTACCAGTACCACATTAAAAAATTCCAACCCTGTATGATGCGGTATAACAGAAAACAGGTTGACAAAATCAATAGCTATTAAGCTTGCATCAGTATTGAATTGCAGAGAATTAAACAATTCTAACAAGTGCCACGCATCACACAGTATATGTGGGGTATTAGATAAAATATAAAACCAGAGAAACACTTTGAAAACTAAGAATGAAAATAAAAAAACACAGTTCTCACTTGCAGCTGAGAACTGTGGTTTTTCTTATTTTCATTATTAGATAAAATATGTTTATATCGAAAATCAACGCAGCCAGCTATAGGTTCAATTTTTGACACCCCCCCACAGCTACAATAGGTCTCAAAGGGGGCTCATTTACACTTGTGTATTTTGGGAATTCCAGATATGGAAGGGATAAATGGTTTTTCAACCATCAAAAATTCCAATTCATTTTGCAAAATAACTCCCTGACAAAAGGCATCAGATAAAACAGTCAATTTTAGCATATGCCACCTTGATCAAATTCCTTGAAACTGTCCCATGTGTACAGTCATCATTCCAAATATTAAATATCTGGAAAGAGTAATCAATACAATTCATAATCACTACCCCTCCATGTTTGTCAGGCTTTATAACTCCAGTATCCTTATTACCAATCTAGTCATACAAAACAACACTTTCCTTCTGGGATAAGTAGTCTTTTTGACCTTTTTTGTTTTTATTAAGATTCCTAGTCTCATGTTCACAGAAACATTCAAAAGCAGGCACACTAGGGTTGGATGGAGAATACAGATACTCATCCTTTTCAATACTGTGGATTCACAACTATCAGAATCAAAAACATTCTCAGATTCAGCAATGTAGTGCATAACTTCAAATTCACAACTTTGTCACATCAGTTTTAAAAGAAAGCACAAATGTGAATCCCTTTCTTAACAAGGAATCATGTGTAGATGACAGATGTATATTATTTAAATTAAAAATGTTAACCGCCCATGACCATGGCAGTTGTCATTGACCAGAATAAGTCATTTAATTCATCATGTTGCAATTATTCTGCTTGGTCCTCCTAGCATTGATAAAGCATTCATCAAAGGGGGGGGGGTGACCATGAAAGTTTACTGGAGCACAAAGAGGCAATGCGGCAGTCGAGACTGGATGCCACTAATAAACTTGGTCTCAATGAATTCTGTTCAACTGTTGGAAAGCCCCCGGGCCTGTGGAAAATACGGCCCAGACCGCAGAATCCTTCATAAATGCATTCTATGAACACCTTCAGGAATGCATGGATCATGCGATCCCAAATTAAACCAAGACCCAATCCTCCAAAGGCAGACGTCCTGTCTGGTGGAGCCCAGCCATAAACAAACTAATACAATAGAAGGAGGAAGCTACTAAATGATAGAGCAAAATCCCAAAAAGGGAAGGCATCACTGATCAGTATTAGCAAAAAACTACGGGCACTCATAAAATTGTCTAAGGCCAGCTTCGAGAGAAAAATTGCACAGGACACTAAGGATAATCACAAGGCTTTCTTTAGTTATGTTAGGAACCTGGGTGGTAATTCCCAGATATGCTCAGAATTAGTCCAAAATGACAAAAAATACACTGAACCCACAGACATTGTCAACATCCTAGCTGACAGGTTCAGCGCAAACTTCTCCCCTCCCACCAAAAGGGCAAATATCTATCCCAGCAGAGTGCTGCCCCTGACATCTCAGATGCTCAGGTAAGAGCCGCCTCTCCAAAGCAAAAAATACAGCATCAATGGGACCAGACGGTGTCCCGGGCTGTGTCCTACATGAACTCCAAGAAGAGCTAAACCCAAACATAAAACTACTGTTCAATGTCAGCCTTACTACAGGATATGTGCCCAAAGAGTGGCGTACAGCAACAGTGGTCCCTCTCCATAAAGGTGGTGCCTCAATGGATCCTGGAAACTATCACCCCATAAGCCTGACTAGCTTGGTCTGCAAAGCTATGGAAAGGATCATCATGGACCTCATAAATAAAGATATTGGGGACCTACAGACACTGGATCCTACCCAGTTCGGCTTTGTTAAGGGCAGATCCTGCCTCTTAAACCTGGTTGATTTCTTTGAAACAGTCACCAAGGCCATTGACGAGGGAAGGTGGTCCACACAGCCTACCTGGACCTCGCAAAGCCTTCGATACAATACCCCACTCGGGCATTATAGATAAGCTCACCAGCTTAAATATAAACCCCTATGTCACTAGATGGATTGCAAACTGGCTCAAGGACAGAACCCACATGGTTAGAATTGCTGGAGCCATGTCAGACTCCAAACCAGTTACAAGTGGTGTCCCACAAGGCTCAGTCCTGGGACCTCTCTTGTTCAGTATATATTTCTCAGAGGTACAGGCCAACATGGAAGGACTGTGGCTGACCAAGTTCACAGATGACTGCAAACTGGGCGCCATAATCGACTCTCCAGCTGACACAAGCATCCTCCAAAAGGGCCTTTATATTTATATAGACAACTGGTGCCAGAGCCATGGCCTCAAGCTAAATGCCAAAAAGTGTATAGTCATCCCCTTTGGCAAAAACAAAGTGCCCACAAATTACCACATAGGTGGTAATCCATTAAGTACAGAAGAAGTAATTAGGGACCTGGGGACCCAAGTTGATAGCAATCTCTCATTTGACAACCACGTGGCCAAAGTGGTTAGAAAACCATTTTATATAGCCCACCTAATCATGAAGGGATTCACATCTAGATCAGGGGAGGTCATCGTGCCTCTTTACTCATCCCTCATCAGGCCCATAATTGAGTACAATGCCCCTTTTGGGATGTACCTTACCAGACACCTGCAGCAAATGGAAAGACCCCAAAAGTACCTCACCAAGAGGATCAAAGGGCTCAAACAGATGCCATATGCTGCCCGGTTAAAGAAACTCCAGCTCTACTCAGTGGCATACCGCCTGTTCAGAGGCGATCTCTGCCTGACATATAAAGCCATGTCCAACCCGGAATTAATGGACATGTTGCACCTCAGAAAATCCAAATCCCATCAAGCTACGTGCTCGAGAGACTTGAACCTCAGCACTGAAATAAATAGGATATGCTGGAGGGACAGATTCATAACCCAGAGGCTCCCTTCACTCTGGAATAAAATCCCAGTCCAGGTTAGGCAGAGTCCCTCATTGACTCTCTTCAAGAGGAATCTTGATGAGTGGATGGGAGATCATAGGTTTACCCCAGGTATCACTTCTGTGTCACTGTTAGACAGAGGCACAGTATACTAACCTCGAAAAAGGGCATAGCAAAATAAATTTAAAATGGGTGGCAAAAACCAAACACATTCTGGCTAGGCTTATAAATGCTCTAGGGCAGATAGCCTAGTATGAACCTATGAACCAATGAAATTTAAAAAAATACAGCAGGAAGATTTTGAATAGTAAATATGTTTACTAACTGTTCATTTAGGAATTTTATAAATATATATATATATATATATATATATATATATATATATATATATATATATATATATACACATATATAGTACTTAATTTTGGATGTGTATACTGTTAGGTATTGCGGTGGACTGTGCTGCTTGAATTTAAGTCATTTTCATTAATCAGGATGATAATGTAGCACTTATTCTATTAACCAATTGGTTCAACGGTATTTAAGGTGCGTTTTTATGATGTGGTTTTACTCTGAAGAAGACTTTATATTTTAGGGGTGAAAGCTGTCAGTGCTTTATGTTAATAGACCTTTAAACACGTGCTCGCAGTGCCGTAGTTGTTTCTTTATTTTAATTTAAGTTTTGAGTACATTCTGTTATTGAGAATTCTCAGTCTTTCTCTGGCATGAACCTGACTTTGGAAATGATCTTCTTCGACAGGAGAACTAGTCTTAATCACTCAACTTTTATCTTTTTTAGATAGTGGAGAATTATTCTGTGTAGCCCAACAGAACAGAAAAAAATAAGTATATGTCATCAGGTACTTTACTAGTAGGTAAGCTACTAATGGTCGTGTTACTGGAACTTTGTGACTCATCTCTCAGCATAATAAATCTGATTTGTGATAAGGTTTGTTCTTTAAGCTTTCACTGATGAGTCAAGGCATTGTACTCTGTGCAACCTGTGTGTACAGTATTTGCATAAATAGTTGTTACTTGGATACATCTTTAATCAAACAACGCCCTTACAAATGTAAGGAGTCCGAAATAACAGAATGTAAAATATAAGGGAAAAAAAGCAGTTTACTGCTCAAAGCAGCTGGACTATGGATTACATCAAGAAGTGGTATTACAAGAGAAGCTTTATAATTTAGGTGGCATAACAGTTAATGCTTGTGAATGGATGAAGTGTATATTGTTGGAAAAGAATGTTACAAAAATGATTTGGGTAAGGAGCACAGCTTAGCCCTAAATAATGACAGATTAGCCACCATATTATTTAGCCACAGCTATTCTCTATTTTTGTGTTTGTGTGCAAATGTTTGTGTGCGTGTGTATATATGTATACGTGCGTATGTGCGCGCGTGTGCATGCGTGTGTAAGGGACGAGATTCAATGAGTTGGAATGGAAGTTATGGGCTGGGGTGGTATAATTTATGGCCTCTATGTAATACAAATAATACAGTAATAAAACTCTAGAATATCATCCCTATATTTATGACTCATGTTTTCCTAAAGTCTCAGGAACAGTTTTGCCTAACATTCTTATCAGACTGCTACATCTAACATGAATCCAGTGATAGTCCATAGGGCTGCAACAAAAGTTTATTCACTGGCTGTAAACTTAGAGCTAGAATAATGCAGGATGCTTCACTTCATGATAAACTTTAAAAATATATATATACAAATTCTATGGTTTTCAAACTATTCAGTGACAATAGCAGTAAAAATTAATTTACTGAACAGAAGGATACATTTCTGCATAAACTAGTGACTTAAGTTTGAATCTGAGCTCTGTCAATATAAGCTTGCTGACTTGTTATATGAAAGTGTGGACTGTATTTGAAGCACAGTCAGCATTTTAAGCTATTACATGTGGGAGGTATGTCAAAACTGTGCTATAAGCAAAGTTAGCAGCATTAGCTTTGAGAATATAGACAAACACACACACAAGTGCAAAGCATATCAAGGCTCAGAAATTTATATTTAAAAATAAACAAGATCCTTATGGAAACAAATGGAGGCTGGAAACCAATTTCCTAGAAGTGCCATGCCACTGTCACATGGCCATCTCTCTCAGCGCATGTAGTTGTGTAGGTACACAAAAAGGGGAAAAACATGAAACACTGCTTGGGTGGTGATATGTTTGGCAGCTTTTTCATTCTTTGTATAGCCATTTTATATATTTCAAAGTCATTAGAAATATAAAAAGTCTATCCTGGCACAAAGCAGAGAAACCTGTACCAGAAACCAGACACACTCATTCACACACACACACACACACACACACACACACACACACACACACACACACACACACACTCATTCATTCACACATACACACACACACACACATTCATTCATTCACACATTCATTCATTCACACACACACACATTCATTCATTCACACACACTCATTCATTCACACACATTCATTCATTCACACACATTCATTCACACACTCATTCATTCATTCACACACTCATTCCTTCATTCACACACACATTCATTCATTCACACACATTCATTCATTCACACACACACACATTCATTCATTCACACACACATTCATTAATTCACACACACTCATTCATTCATTCATACACACACTCATTCATTCACACACACACACACACACACACACACACACACACACACACACACACACACACTCATTCATTCACACACACTCATTCATTCACACTCAAACACTCATTCATTCATTCACACACTCATTCATTCATTCACACACACACTCATTCATACACACACTCATTCATTGATTCATTCACTCACACTCACTCACTCACTCACTCACTCACTCACTCACTCACTCACTCACTCACTCACACATGGCATACAGACCTGTGAGCAATTTGTTGGATCAACAGTTCACATACATCATCTTTGGAAAAATCGAATAAAGGTAGAGTACCCCATTTAAGCCTGAGTAGATATGGGGTGGACACGCAGATTCCACACAAAAGCTATCCCTTTGAGAAGTGATCTAGAAGACCAAGTGCTATGAGTTAGCAACAGTTACCACTTCTCCATTGTGCCTAATTGTACTTGGAAAACTGCTTTAAACATTGAAATAAATAGACATACAAGACCTTAAAGAAACAGGCAAAAAAAAGACTAATCTTACTCAACTGCCAGTAATGTTGCATGACTATATTCTTAATTACAGGGACTATTACTCTTAGATTGAACACGTGGCAGTGTCACTAGTCTTATCAATGACACAGATGCAGCAGAAAAGCCCACTGTCACACAGAGGTGGTGGAAAACTACAGTAGGTGAACAGGAACTTTTTTTTATTATTATAACAGAAAAAGCAGTTGCAGTTTTCAAAGACTGATTCCCTTTATTGCAGGGTTCCTCATCAAATAACAAGTGTTTAGTAATATAAATGAAAACTGTATTCCTTAATGGAGCTTTGATTAAAAAGGCTGACTGTGTATTGACACTACAGATTATTACTTTAATTTTAATCCTGCAGGATGTCATTTGAATTCCAAGCCTCATCAGTTAAAAAAAAATACTCAGCAAGGATTGGAAGTGATTTATATTAGCCAGATGATCTGTGGTCTCAACTTACAAATGGTAAAATGGGATTTAAATTTCCCTCATGAAAGAGCACAGTTAAAGTTCACTCTTTTCCACCTGCAAAACAATGTGCTAATTGTGTCTGCTCTCAAGGCAACAAAAGGAAGACAGGTTGCATGTTTATACATAAATAAGTCTTAAGTTTACAAAATTAAGTAAGAACATAGGCAATGTATTAACAAAAATATACTTAATTTTATTTATTTCATAATTATTTACCAGGAAAGTCCAGCTGGGCATAGAAACCATTTTCAGCAGAGACCTGGGGTGAAAATCTCTATAGATATAGTATACTCAGTGTAACATAATATGCTTAACAGTATAAAAAGAGCAATGAGTTCTACAGTGGGTATGGTGCAGCGGTAGCATTGTTGCCTCACAGCAAGAGGTTCTCCCATTCGATTCTCGGCTGGAGCAGCTTCTGTGTGGAGTCTGCATGTCCTCCCCGCGGTCGAGTGGCATTCGAAAGACATGCGTAGAATGAGCGTGCCTTCGCTGAAGGTTGGACGTCGAGCTGGCACCTGTAAAAAAATCTACTGCCAATCATTAGCAGACTGGAGTTCCGCTGTGGCTACCCCTAACTGGGAAAAGCTGAAAGAAGAAGAAAAAAAGCTCTACAGTGGGTAAAATAAGCACAATAGCAAACAGATAAAATTATATAAAAATAAAATGAAATTCTGTACTGAATATACAACAAACCAAACCTGAGAGAACATTACTGGAGATTAAAATAAATAAAAGAAGAGGAGCATGATAGATTCAAAGAAGACTTTATATGCAACATTAGTGACAGTTCTTGTAGAAACAAGGATGACATTTCAGTTAATGAGAGGTTATAAGTCTAGAGAGAGAAAATAAGTTGTAATAGGGTGAAAGAATTGAAATTGTGAGCAAAGGAAATTAAACGTTAAGAGATGTGATGAAATAGAGAAAGGAAGAAGAGAGAGAAAGGAAGAAGAGAGAGAAAGGGGAGCACAATTTATTTGTAGCCTGGTGTAAGGCAAGAACAGAGCCAGGTGTGCAGGAGGAATGCTTTTAAGGAGTGCTTGAACAACTGAGTACTAGGTATTGTTCTAGTGTCAATAGGGAGCATATAAATCTCTGACTTTTAGATTTTGGTTTGTACATTTCAAGGAGTTTTTCTTCAGATGAATGAAGTGGATGATTTGGAAGGCAATGGTTAAGAACAGAGCTGATCACTGGGAAGTATTAAGATTTGTGTACAACTTTATGAGCAAAGAGAAATTGCTTAAACTTAACGTGGTGGGGTAAGTCAAGCCGGTGTGATGAATTGATGGTAATGCAGTGATGAGAACTGTGGTGCTGATTGGCTACAAATATAGCCACCTTATTATAGCATAGCTCTAATTTTGTTTGAAGGGAGAGCTGGATATTGATGATAAAGGAGAAAGCATAAAATAGAGATGGAAGGAGATACATTAGCAAGTGTGACTCTAGAGGTGATGGTAAGGATTTTTTTTATCTGTAGAGCATAACAAGTTTTTGGTGTTTTTTATACAATTTTGAATGTAAAAATCACATTTCAGTTGATCATTGTTTGTGACACCAAGTATTTGGAATGTGATACTGCTTCTATGTCGGTGCTGTTTACTGAAGATATTTTGAAGCTCTTTTAGAGCAGTGTTAGAGATTTAAGGAGAAATAGGAGTAATTTTTGTAGGGTTTAAGAGAAGTTTATGTTCTCTGTGCCAGTTTTCAATGGAGTAGAGGGCATTTTCAGTGATGATTTGTAAATAAGGATAAGTATCAGATGAACAGACGAGAGTGGAGTCATCTGTGTATCATATACAAGTAGCTTGTTGTCAGGACATGTACAGATTATTGATAAATATGTATCATAGAAGAGGACCAAGGACAGACCCTTGTGGACCAGCAGTATTGACTAGAAGAAAAGAGTAAGAAAGCCACCTCAGTGATTGCTGTTGGTTGGATAGATAGCTAGAAAAACAGTTTATACTTGTATCAGACAAGCTTAGAGCAGACGTTTGAGAGTAGTATGGTGTGAACGACTGCATGAAAGGCTTTCAAGAGATGTAAGAGGGAAGAGTCTAGCTTGTTAACTCTGGCTTAAAGGATAGTGTCTAAGAAGGCTACCAGGACAGTTGTTGTACTGTGGTCTGGAACAAAGCCATGTTGAAAAAAGGTTAATAGGTTTTCTTTGAATAGAAGTTGTAGGAGCTGTTTTTGAATGTCTTTTCTAAAATTTTTGAAAGGGGGTCAGGGTTGTGATAGACCTATGGTTAGTTCTTCCAGTGAAGTTGCCCTTGTGTTGAAAGGAATGGCATAAAATTTCTTCCCGAGGGATGGAATATGTGATGATTGTATGGATGAATTTATTACTATAGAGACTGGGTAAGCAATAGAGGTAGAAACAAGATTAGGTATTCTGCTAGATTGTCAGTGGGGGAGCAGGGCTTGGATTTGCTTAGTAACTATTTTATGCATGAGGCGGAGACTGGTTTTAGGGAGAAGGTAAGGTTGTTTGTGGTGGGAGGTAAGACAGAGATAGACTGGGTTTACAAAGGTTTGGGGTGAGGCTAGCTATGCAATCTAGGTAAATCAAAAACAAGATTGGAGATCAGGCTCAGGGTAATGTTAAGCCATGTGGAAGCTAAATAGACTTCTTTGCATAACTTTTCTTCCACTCTTCCTGTTTTATACTTTTGGCATAGTCTTCCAAATTATGTCTATTCTTTTTATATTTTAACTTATCCAACTCAGTGATCTCAAAACATTAATTCTTAGATTTGTTTTTATTGATAATAATGCTATATAACCTGGATAGATTTATTATGTTTTACATTTTTTAATGATGGAAGCATGATGACTAAATAATTCCAGAACATTACTGTGTTCATCATTGTTCACAATTTGTATATTGGTTCTCTTATGTTATGTATTAGCATCTTCTCTTCTCTGAATTATTCAGATTGTATGTTGCTATTAATTTATGAACGTCAGTTATTTTTTTAGTTTCAAAACAATCAGTCCATAGTTTTATATTCTAAGCGTTCATATTTCTGTATCAATATACTTTTGGTTCGTTATGAAACCAAATGAATGAACTATGGGAAAGGGCATACATTTCCATTTTTAAGGGTAGGAATTCTGTGAATATAACTTTTAATTTTCTTTAAGATGCTATTAAAATAATTGGAATTATATTTTTATTATAAAATCACTGAAGACTTCAAAACCATAAAAGATTGATATTAACTATTTCTAATGGATTATACTCACTGGTTGTAATAGAGAAATTACATATTTTTTTGTGTATGTTTCCACTGAGTTCAATATAAAGGGTATTGTTAAAATACAAGGATATTAAGTAATTCTGCTATAGTATAAGAGTCAATGTCTGGAAAGCCTATTCCATCTCTTTCCAAGACTGAATATGATTAACATATGTAGTTCTTGGTTTTTGGAAGTACAATAAGAAGGAAATTAATAGCATCTCTAATTTTTATTATAATCTTATTAGGCATTAGAACTGTAGATTGTAATATGCACAGTATTTTAGGCAAAATTATCAATTTAATTGAAATCAATATTTCTTCAAATAAAAATAGAGAGCATTCTATTTATTGGTTAACTGTTTAATTTCCTTTGTAAGGTCATCAAGATTTTGCATTATTAGGTTTACACCGACTTGAATTTTTATTCCTAAATATATTTTAATCTCTAAAATATATTTCAAAACAGGGTCTATTTGCTAATTTATTAAAAGAATTTCAGTTTTATGTTATTTAAATTGCATTTTGGATTATCCTGAAATATTTTGATAACATTCTGTTTTAAGAATCAAATGCAAAAGTCCTATTGTTAGATGACTGATGTCAGCAAATAACTGCATTTTGGATTGAGAATTCTTGGAAATTTAAAACATTCAATTCTCAAAATATCTATGATAAAGGCAAACATTAAAGGTGATAAATTAACATATCACTCAAGGATGAAAATTTTGTTTAAAGCCTGACAAAAAGAAAGGGGCCCAGTTCAAGAAATTATGCTGAATCTATGTATACATTTCTAATGATTATAAATAAGTCAGGGAATCATACATTTCTAAAGTGTTAGATAATACCTCACTATGCCAAATGTTTTTGCTATTTAGTTTCTCACTAATATAGATTTAAAAAAAAAACATAATATTTCTTTATTTTCACCATTGATTATCATTAACTGATACATTCTTGAGTTTGTTTATGTAAATATTCTTTAAAATCATCTTAGTCATATATACTGTTATTGTAAATATTAATTCATATTACCTTAAGTACATTTTAAACGTATCCATATTGCATTATGATCTTATAGATCTTATAGGAGGAAATGGATTGTATTAATGTCCTCAATTTCATTTAAGCCTACAGAGACATGAATTATGTTTATACAGGACTAGGTGCCACAAACATTAGAATAATGTGCAAAATAAAGTGAATTGTTTCCTGCATAGATTATTGATTCTTAAGATTGTTAATTTCAACCCATCCATATAATACTTTAGTTCACACTGCTATTCTAAGTTCATAGGTTCATAGGTTTATACTAGGCTATCTGCCCTAAGGCATTTATAAGCCTAGCCCAAATTATTGTGGCTTACGCCACCCCTTATATGAAAAAATACTGTGCCCATTAGTTTGTTGTGCCTCTGTCCAGCAGTGACACAGAGATGATTCCTGGGGTAAACCTACGATCTCCCATCCACAGGTCTAGATTTCTCTTGAACAGAGTCAGCGAGGTGCTCTGCCTCACATGGACCGGGATTTTATTCCACAGCATAGGGAGTCTCTGAGTGATAAATCTATCCCTCCAGCACGTCCTATTTATATCCGTATAAGGTTTAAGTCGCTTGCTCTAGTGGTTTTGGTGGATTTGGATTTTTGAGGTGGAGCATGTCCATTAATTCCGGGTTGACATGGCCTTGTATGTCAGGCACATGTCACCTCTGAGCAGATGGTATGCGACTGAATAGAGCTGGAGTTTCTTCAATCTGGCAGCATATGACAGATTTTGGAGTCCCTTTATCCTTTTGGTGAGGAACTTTTGGGGTCTCTCCAATTGCTGCAGATGTCAGGTGAGATACATCCCGAATGGGGCATTGTACTCGATCATTGGTCTGATAAGTGAAGAGTACAGGGAACAATGACCTCACTAGATCTGGATGTGAATCCTTCATGATCAGGTGGGCAATGTAGAAGGTCTTTCTAACCACTTTAGCAATGTGAGTGTCAAAAGAAAGGCCACTGTCAACCTGGGTCCCCAGGTCCCTGATAACCTCTTCTGTGCTTAGTGGATTGCCACCTATATGGTAGCTTGGGGTTACCTTGTGTTTCCCGAAGGGTATGACTATCCATTTTTTGGCGCTTAACTTCAGGCCATGGCTCTGGCACCAGCTATCTGTTTCCGTGAGTTCCTTCTGAAGGATATCCGTGTCCGATGCACTTTCCACTATGGCTCCAGTTTGCAGTCGCCTGCAAACTTTGTCAGCCAAAGTCCTCCCATGTTGGCCTGTACTTCTGAGAAGTAGATGCCAAACAATAGGGGCCAAGGACCAAGCCCTGTGGGACACCACTTGTGACCGGGCTTGGAGTCTGACACAGCCAGCAACTCTAACCCTGTGGGTTCTGTCCTTAAGCCAGTTTGCAACCCATCTTGTGACATATGGGTTTACATTTAAGCTGGTAGTTTTTCTACAATACCCGAAAGGGTATTGTGTCGAAAGCCTTTGCAAGGTCAAGGTAGGCTGTATGGACTGCCTTTCCCTCATCAATGGCCTTGGTGACTGTTTCAAGAAGTCAACCAAGTTCAAAAGGCATGATCTTCCCTTGACAAAGCCAAACTGGGTCGGGTCCAATGTCTGCAAGTCCCCTATATCTTTGTTTATGAGCTCCATTATGATCCTCTCCATAGCTTTGCAGACTAGACTTGTTAAGCTTATGGGGCTGTAATTACCAGGGTCCGTGAGAGGCACCGCCTTTGTGGAGTGGGACCACAGCTGCCGACGCCACCCTTGGGCACGATCCTGTGGTAAGGCTAAGATTAAACAGCTGCCTTATGTGCGGGTTTAATTCCTCATTTAGCTCGTGTAGCACACAGCCGACACCATCCGTCCCATTGATGCTGTGTTTTAGCTTTAGAGAGCAGCTTTCACCTGCGATTTGAGATGTCCGGGAGGCTACACTCGGCTGGGATAGTTATCTCTCCTTTAGGGAGAGGGGTGAAGTTTGCACTGAACCTGTCTGCCAGTATGTTGGCAATGTCTGTGGGTTCAGTGATTTTTGTATCATTTTGGACTAATTCTGAGCATATCTGGGAGTTTCCACCCAGGTTCCTAACATAGCTGAAAAGGCCTTATGATTGTCCTTTGAATGCATGGCAATTTTCTCTCAAAATTGGCCTTAGTTGATTTTATGAGTGCTCGTATTTTTACTAATAATGATCAGGGGTGACTTCCCTTTTATGGATTTTGTTCTATCATGTAATAGCTTTCTCCTCTTATTGTAAAGTTTGTTAATGGCTGGGGTCCACCAGACTGACGTTTGCCCTTGTGGAAGAGTCTTGGTTTTATTTGGGATTGCCTGATCCATGCAGTCCTGGAGGTGTTCATAGAAGGCATTTGTAAGGGCTTCCGCAGCTTGGGTTGTGGTTTCCTCTGGCTCAGGGCCTTGAAGGATACCACACCAGTCTTGAGTAGTGTGAAGTTTGCTTTAGAGAAGTTCTTCACTATGGTCTTTTTGCTTGGGTGGGGCGGGATGTGGATTTCCAGTGAGATTAGTTTATGATCAGATCTCACCAATGAGGGATATACTTCCGTGTGGAGCATTTTGTCCCCATGTTTGTGACAATGAGATCTAGTATATTTTCTCCTCTCGTGGGAACAGTGACTAGCTGTTCCATGGCATTTGAATTTATGAACTCCAGGAACCGTTGGGCTAGAAAGTTAGGGCTTGAGTAATGTTCCCAGTCTATATTCGGTAGTTGAAGTCACCCAATATGATGGTGTTTGAGATACATTTATACCCTCCAGTGTCTTCAGGAAGGCTGTGTGGGGTTCCTGAGTTTGAGAGGGTGGCCTGTAGCATGCTACAATTTGTAGAGCAGTTTTGCCTATGGTTGCTGAAAGAAGAAGAAAAAAAGCTCTACAGTGGGTAAAATAAGCACAATAGCAAACAGATAAAATTATATAAAAATAAAATGAAATTCTGTACTGAATATACAACAAACCAAACCTGAGAGAACATTACTGGAGATTAAAATAAATAAAAGAAGAGGAGCATGATAGATTCAAAGCAACATTAGTGACAGTTCTTGTAGAAACAAGGATGACATTTCAGTTAATGAGAGGTTATAAGTCTAGAGAGAGAAAATAAGTTGTAATAGGGTGAAAGAATTGAAATTGTGAGCAAAAGAAATTAAACGTTAAGAGATGTGATGAAATAGAGAAAGGAAGAAGAGAGAGAGAAAGGAAGAAGAGAGAGAAAGGAAGAAGAGAGAGAAAGGGGAGCACAATTTATTTGTAGCCTGGTGTAAGGCAAGAACAGAGCCAGGAGTGCAGGAGGAATGCTTTTAAGGAGTGCTTGAACAACTGAGTACTAGGTATTGTTCTAGTGTCAATAGGGAGCATATAAATCTCTGACTTTTAGATTTTGGTTTGTACATTTCAAGGAGTTTTTCTTCAGATGAATGAAGTGGATGATTTGGAGGCAATGGTTAAGAACAGAGCTGATCACTGGGAAGTATTAAGATTTGTGTACAACTTTATGAGCAAAGAGAAATTGCTTAAACTTAGCGTGGTGGGGTAAGTCAAGCCGGTGTGATGAATTGATGGTAATGCAGTGATGAGAACTGTGGTGCTGATTGGCTACAAATATAGCCACCTTATTGGTTCATGCATAGCTCTAATTTTGTTTGAAGGGAGAGCTGGATATTGATGATAAAGGAGAAAGCATAAAATAGAGATGGAAGGAGATACATGTAAGTGTGACTCTAGGGAGGTGATGGTAAGGATTTTTTTTATCTGTAAGAGCATAACAAGTTTTGGTGTTTTTATACAATTTTGAATGTAAAAATCACATTTCAGTTGATCATTGTTTGTGACACCAAGTATTTGGAATGTGATACTGCTTCTATGTCGGTGCTGTTTACTGAAGATATTTTGAAGCTCTTTTAGAGCAGTGTTAGAGATTTAAGGAGAAATAGGAGTACTTTTTGTAGGGTTTAAGAGAAGTTTATGTTCTCTGTGCCAGTTTTCAATGGAGTAGAGGGCATTTTCAGTGATGATTTGTAAATAAGGATGAGTATCAGATGAACAGATGAGAGTGGAGTCATCTGTGTATCATATACAAGTAGCTTGTTGTCAGGACATGTACAGATTATTGATAAATATATATCATAGAAGAGGACCAAGGACAGACCCTTGTGGACCAGTAGTATTGACTAGAAGAAAAGAGTAAGAAAGCCACCTCAGTGATTGCTGTTAGTTGGATAGATAGCTAGAAAAACAGTTTACACTTGTATCAGACAAGCTTAGAGCAGACGTTTGAGAGTAGTATGGTGTGAACGACTGCATGAAAGGCTTTCAAGAGATGTAAGAGGGAAGAGTCTAGCTTGTTAACTCTGGCTTAAAGGATAGTGTCTAAGAAGGCTACCAGGACAGTTGTTGTACTGTGGTCTGGAACAAAGCCATGTTGAATAAAGTTTAATAGGTTTTCTTTGAATAGAAGTTGTCGGAGCTGTTTTTGAATGTCTTTTCTAAAATTTTGAAGGGGTCAGGGTTGTGATAGACCTATGGTTAGTTCTTCCAGTGAAGTTGCCCTTGTGTTGAAAGGAATGGCATAAAATTTCTTCCGAGGGATGGAATATGTGATGATTGTATGGATGAATTTATTACTATAGAGACTGGGTAAAGCAATAGAGGTAGAAACAAGATTAGGTATTCTGCTAGATTGTCAGTGGGGAGCAGGGCTTGGATTTGCTTAGTAACTATTTTATGCATGAAATGGAGACTGGTTTAGGGAGAAAGGTAAGGTTGTTTGTGGTGGGAGGTAAGACAGAGATAGACTGGGTTTACAAAGGTTTGGGGTGAGGCTAGCTATGCAATCTAGGTAAATCAAAAACAAGATTGGAGATCAGGCTCAGGGTAATGTTAAGCCATGTGGAAGCTAAATAGACTTCTTTGCATAACTTTTCTTCCACTCTTCCTGTTTCATACTTTTGGCATAGTCTTCCAAATTATGTCTATTCTTTTTATATTTTAACTTATCCAACTCATTGATCTCAAAACATTCATTCTTAGATTTGTTTTTATTGATAATAATGCTATATAACCTGGATAGATTTATTAGGTTTTACATTTTTTAATGATGGAGGCATGATGACTAAATAATTCCAGAACATTACTGTGTTCATCATTGTTCACAATTTGTATATTGGTTCTCTTATGTTATGTATTAGCATCTTCTCTTCTCTGAATTATTCAGATTGTATGTTGCTATTAATTTATGAACGTCAGTTATTTTTTTAGTTTCAAAACAATCAGTCCATAGTTTTATATTCTAAGCGTTCATATTTCTGTATCAATATACTTTTGGTTACGTTATGAAACCAAATGAATGAACTATGGGAAAGGGCATACATTTCCATTTTTTAAGGGTAGGAATTCTGTGAATATAACTTTTAATTTTCTTTAAGATGCTATTAAAATAATTGGAATTATATTTTTTTTTTTTATTATAAAATCACTGAAGACTTCAAAACCATAAAAGATTGATATTAACTATTTCTAATGGATTATACTCACTGGTTGTAATAGAAATTACATATTTTTTGTGTATGTTTCCACTGAGTTCAATATAAAGGGTATTGTTAAAATACAAGGATATTAAGTAATTCTGCTATAGTATAAGAGTCAATGTCTGGAAAGCCTATTCCATCTCTTTCCAAGACTGAATATGATTAACATATGTAGTTCTTGGTTTTTGGAAGTACAATAAGAAGGAAGTCAATAGCATCTCTAATTTTTATTATAATCTTATTAGGCATTAGAACTGTAGATTGTAATATGCACAATATTTTAGGTAAAATTATCAATTTAATTGAAATCAATCTTTCTTCAAATAAAAATAGAGAGCATTCTATTTATTGGTTAACTGTTTAATTTCCTTTATAAGGTCATCAAGATTTTGCATCATTAGGTTTACACCGACTTGAATTTTTATTCCTAAATATATTTTAATCTCTAAAATATATTTCAAAACAGGGTTTATTTGCTAATTTATTAAAAGAATTTCAGTTTTATGTTATTTAAATTGCATTTTGGATTATCCTGAAATATTTTGATAATATTCTGTTTTAAGAATCAAATGCAAAAGTCCTATTGTTAGATGACTGATGTCAGCAAATAACTGCATTTTGGATTGAGAATTCTTGGAAATTTAAAACATTCAATTCTCAAAATATCTATGATAAGGGCAAACATTAAAGGTGATAAATTAACATATCACTCAAGGATGAAAATTTTGTTTAAAGCCTGACAAAAAGAAAGGGGCCCAGTTCAAGAAGTATGCTGAATCTATGTATACATTTCTAATGATTATAAATAAGTCAGGGAATCATACATTTCTAAAGTGTTAGATAATACCTCACTATGCCAAATGTTTTTGCTATTTAGTTTCTCACTAATATAGATTTAAAAAAAACATAATATTTCTTTATTTTCACCATTGATTAGCATTAACTGATACATTCTTGAGTTTGTTTATGTAAATATTCTTTAAAATCATCTTAGTCATATATACTGTTATTGTAAATATTAATCCATATTACCTTAAGTACATTTTAAACGTATCCATATTGCATTATGATCTTATAGATCTTATAGGAGGAAATGGATTGTATTAATGTCCTCAATTTCATTTAAGCCTACAGAGACATGAATTATGTTTATACAGGACTAGGTGCCACAAACATTAGAATAATGTGCAAAATAAAGTGAATTGTTTCCTGCATAGATTATTGATTTTTAAGATTGTTAATTTCAACCCATCCATATAATACTTTAGTTCACATTGCTATTCTAAGTATACTTTTAGCACTCGTGTTGCATTCATTTGTTATTCAATTAAACTCCCCTTCTAGAATCAAATTGTTCTTCATATTACTTTGTAAGATACACAAAAGTGTTCTCTCACAACTTTTGTTACAGTCCCTGGCAGCCAATAAAAATAACTAAAGTATAACTTTTTTTTCTGAATTATGATTAGTTTGTTATTAAGCTGTTAATTTAACAGTTTGGCAATTACATAACTAATTTAGAATTACTTACCTATGCTAATCTAGGATAATTAGAGCATAACCAGAACTGGAACTGAAAGTGATGCAAGCACCTCCTGCCCACCCATGAATATGTTCTGCTTTCAGAAGCAATCTTTTAGAGTTTATATATTTTAAAGGCTTTAAAACATACACTTACTTTCATACAAAAAAGTTTCATTTACATTTAATTTTAGGTATTTTATAAGAGATTTCCTCATTACTGCTATTAATTGCATTAATATTTATATATATTATTTTGAACTGTCACATAAGTTATGCTTGAGTATTACCATTCAATGTCTTTGAATATTGACAAGCTTATTATCTAACCTGAAATTCAGCATATGCTTTGTCATGTCATGTACAATGTCTTTTTTACAGGTATAATATTGACAGTAACTCCCTTCCTGGAAAACAAAATATCAAGTCTATTTATAATAATTTAAAAACATTTAAAATGTTACTCCGACTTATATGCAATTCCATTTAATCAGGATACCACTATGCCTAGTTCCACTACAAAAGCTAGTCAAACTACAGGTCTCAACTGAAAATCTGTATAAACAAATTTAATAAATCACTTGAAATAGCTGCTGCAAAATAATAAGTAAACAATCAGGGTGTTATTAACCTCATTATTTATATGTTCATATGAATTTTAACATTATATCCATTTCACAAATGTCACTCACATTTCAAAACATTTATGAATCAAATATTTTAAAAAGTCTCTGGAATTATCAAATATAATATGTAAAGTTGAAAAAAAAAGTTCCTAATGTGCCAGATGTATCCATGGACAGGATACCATAATGCTAATACCTTCCTTCTTGATCATTATTTCATAAAAACCAAAAAAAAAAACTGAACTTAAGCGAAGGGCGCCACAATTGAAATTGACTCCTTTAATGTATAAATAAGGTGTATTAATGCCACAAACAAGTGTTTTCATCCAAGTAACCCTTAGACTTCTTCAGATATAACAAGTGAATGAAAACAGGCTTTCCTTTTATACCAATGTTAAAAACCAATTAAGGTTAATTTACCAATGAAGAATTATACATTTTTTAAAAAGAAGCAGCCCTCCTAAATGTTAGAAATTACTATTGTAAAAACATACAGATGAATACAATGAATTCAATTGTTAAAAATCTTTATAAAAAATCATGTATTATAAATATAAAATATTCCTTAGAATACAAAACATATACAAGTACATATGTCTTAAATATATTCGATACTTAAAGCTTGGCAGACCTATGTTTTATCAGAGGAGCCAAAGAAATGTTGTCATTAAACCCTGAGGACTTACTGGCCTCAAGAACTACCTGTCAATGTCTCTCTATAGTCTAACTTGGTTTCCCAAGGACCACCTCTTACATCTCTGGGAACTGTTTTTATAACAAAAAAAGAAAAACTAGCCTTGGCACAGACTAATGTGTGTCTGTAGAAAGTATTGCTGCTGTTCTGTTATCACTGATATGTTCATAAATCCCGTGTTTCAATTGTCTTTTGTTTTTTCCTACATAAAAACTTTCACAGGCACCACAGGTGACTAAACTAAACCTTGTGAATTACGGTTAGAATAAGTTTTGGCAGTCAATAGTTTCTGCCTAGCTGTAATCAAAACCTCTTTACTTTGTAAAATGTAGACACACTGGGAACATGCCCCACATTTGTAAGTGCCTCTTCTTTTATGTGAGAAAACATTAGAATTGTTAGTATGTTCCAGTAAGTTTTTAATTTTGTGTCCCTTTCTAAAAACCACCTTCACGGTGATTTATAAATTTTAGTTCAGTAAGGTTTTTAACAATTCACTGTATTCATCTGTATGTTTTTTACAATAGTATTTTCTAACATTATTTAGGAGGGCTGTTTCTTTTTAAAAAATGTATAATTCTTAATTGGTAAATTAACCTTAACTGTTTTTTAACATTGGTATAAAAGGAAGAGCCTGTTTTCATTAAATTGTTATATCTGAAGAAGTCTGAGGGTTACTTGGATGAAAATTCTTGTTTGTATTAGTTGTGGCGTTAATACAGCTTATTTATACATTAAAGGAGTCAATTTCAATTGTGGTGCCCTTCATTTAAGTCCATTTTTTTGGTTATTTTGTTATTTATCTGGACTACGCTCCTGCTTTTGGTTACTACATTATCATTTCATATTATATCACACCTAATACCCACATTTTATCACAAATGTTATATCTTATTAGATTTAAATGTGCTTAAGTTCATTGGCATATGGCTTTAATAATTAAATAGAACTCAATTTATCCCATGTTATTCTTCTGTAGAATAAATATAAATAAAACATTTGTGAAGCAACAGTGTTACCAACTTGGACATACATACCTTACATCTAATAAATTATGAAATTAGCATTTTTATGTATTACCAAGGCACAAATGTGTATAGTATAATTACATCCATCACAAATGCAAAACTCATTTATAACATTTTCCAGATATCAGTACAAATTCTTACTGCTATAAATATAATATTAATTAGATTTTTAAACATGTGTCTGCAATATTTGTAGTGTTAAATAACTGAGTTTATATGGTTTATAGTCTTTGTATAGGTACCTGAAATATTTGCATTATCTATGTCTTAATTAGATAATAGCCATATTATTGCACAATATATTTCTAGGAGTAATTTGCTTAAGTCAGAGTTCCAAAGTTTGTCACACTAAACGCTCACAATGCGGAACAAATGGGCAACATGTGAAATATTCACTAGCACCTCACAACTTCAGTCAAAAAGTTTATAACTTGCTCACATCATTTCACCCTACACTGCCCTTGATGAAGGAATATGAATCATCTGTATTAATTATGAACATTTAAAAAATCTTTAACACTGAATGTGGAACAGCCCTATTCAATTTGGAACAGTGAGGGACATCAACTTTCCAAGGCTCAAAATGGGAAATGTCCTCCATAATGAAGTATCCCAGTGTGCTTCTCCATTTATAAAGTCCTTCAGCCAAAATGACTGTGGAGCTAGTATAACATAACATATATTTGATTCTTTTTTTGTCTTTAGAGCAAGATTCACTGCCACAAGGAAGTATTCACATCTAATGTAACTGTCTTTCCAATGAGGAATATATAACACAATACATTTGAAAAGTGGGTGTAAATATATTAGTACATTGCATTCCAGAAATGGATATCTCAAAGAAAAAATGCTAATCAATTAGGAAACAACTAGGTGCCTAATATATAATGATAAAATACACAATAGCAAACCACATTTGGTTTCAGAGTTGCCTACAAGAAGATGTAAATCTCAGTATCTCAATTCTAAAATTAACTGAATGTCAAGAAATTTGTAGTAACTTAAGTATAGCAGTAGATTTAGAAATGTGTATTTATTAAAAATGCACCAATTACTATGTCATATGATATTTAATTGCAGCAGATACCTGCTTAAGAAATTGTTCAATGATTTTAGACTCTACAATTTCTCTATTCATGATTGTTTCCCCCAATAACATGTTATATATTAAATTAAAAAAATAAATGAATTTATAGGTTCATAGGTTCATACTAGGCTATCTGCCCTGGGGCATTTATAAGCCTAGCCCGATTGTGTTTGGCTTATGCTACCCCTTGATTTGAGTATACTGTGCCCTTTTTAAAGTTTAGTTTACTGTGCCTCTGTCTAATAGTGACACAGAAGTAATCCCGGGACAAACCTCGATCCCCATCCACTCATCAAGATTCTTCTTGAAGAGAGTCAGTGAGGTGCTCTGCCTAACATGAATTGAATTCTATTCCAGGCTGAAGGGCCTCTGGTTATGAATCTGTCCCTCCAGCATGTTCTATTTATTTCTGTGCTGAGGTTCAAGTCCTCAATGGCGCTCGAAATGTGGCTCTAAGGATTTAGATTTACTGAGGTGGAGCATGTCCATTAATTCTGGGTTGACATAGCTTTATATGTCAGGGCATAGATTGCCTCAAGTAGGCGGTATGCAACTGAGTAGAGCTGGAGTTTTTAACCAAGCAGCATATGGCATCTGTTTGAGTCCCTTGATCCTCCTGGTGAGGTACTTTTGGGGTCCTTTCTAATTGCTGCAGGTGTCGGGTAAGGTACATCCCAAAGGGGACATTGTAGTCTATGATGGCCTGATGAGGGATGAATAAACGATTACCTCTCTTGATCTAGATGTGAATCCTTTTTCATGAGTGGGGGTGTTATGTAGAAGGTCTTTTCTAACCACTTTGGCAATGTGGTTGTCAAAGGAGAGATTGCTATCAACTTGGGTCCCCAGATCCCTAATTACTTTCTCTGTACTTAATACTTAGGTTTACCACCTATGTGGTAATTTGTGAGCACATTGTTTTGCCAAAGGGTATGACTATACACTTTTTTGGCATTTAGCTTAGACCATGGCTCTGGCACCAGTTATCCGTCTCTAGACCTTTTTGAAGGATGTTTGTGTCAGCTGGAAGTCGATTATGGCGCCCAGTTTGCAGTCTGCGTAACTTGGTGAGCCATAGTCCTCCCATTGGCCTGTACCTCAGAATAGTAAATACCGAACAAGAGAGGTCCCAGGACAGAACCTTGTGGGACGCCACTTGTGACCGGTTTCGAGTCTGACATGGCTCCAGCAACTCTGACTTTGTGGGTTCTGTCTTTGAGCCAGTTTGCGACCCATCTTGTGACATAGGGGTTTATATTTAGGCTGGATAGCTTATCTATGATGCCCGAGTGGGGTATTGTGTCAAATGCCTTTGCGAGGTCCAGATAGGCTGTGTGGACTACCTTCCCTTCATCTATGGCCTTGGTGACAGTTTCAAAGACGTCGACCAGATTCAAAAGGAAGGATCTGCCCTTGATGAAGCCAAATTGGGTAGGATCTAGTGTCTGTAGGTCCCCAATGTCTTTGTTTATGAGTTCCATGATGATCCTCTCCATAGCCTTGCAGACTAGGCTAGTCAGGCTTATGGGGCGATAGTTTCTAGGGTCCATAGAAGCACCACCTTTGTGGAGTGGGACCACTGTTGCTGTATGCCATTCTTTGGGCACATATCCTGTAGTGAGGCTGAGATTGTACAGCAGTTTTACTTTAGGGATTAGTTCTTCTTGGAGTTCATGTAGGACACAACCCGGGATGCCATCTGGTCCCATGGAAGCAGTGTTTTTTGCTTTGGAGAGGGCGGCCTTCACCTGAGCATCAGAGATGTTTGGGAGGCTGCACTCTGCCGGGATAGATACTTGCTCTTTTGGGGGGGAGGGGGTGGAGAAGTTTGCACTGAACCTGTCTGCCAGGATATTGGCGATGTCTGTGGGTTCAGTGTATTTTTTGTCATTTAGAATCAACTCAGAACAAGTCTGGAAGTTGCATCCCAGGTTCCTAACATAACTGAAAAAAGCCTTATGATTGTCTTTAGTGTCCTGTGCAATTTTTCTCTCAAAGCTGGCCTTGGAGGATTTTATGAGGGATCATAATTTTTTGCTAGTACTGATCAGAGATGCCTTCCCTTTTAAGGATTTTGCTCTATCATGTAGTAGCTTCCTCCTTCTGTTGTACAGTTTATTTATGGCTGGGGTCCACCAGATTGGACGCCTGCCTTTGGATGACTGGGTCTTGATTTTGTTTGGGATAGCATGATCCATGCATTCCTGGAGATGTCCATAGAATGCGTTTATATAGGCTCCTGCAGTTTGGGCCGTAGTTTCCACTGGCCCTGGGGCCTTGAAGGATTCCACTTTGGTTTTGAGAAGTGTGAAGTTCGCTTTTGAGAAGTTTTTCACTGTGGTTTTCTGGGCTGGGGGTAGGGTCAGGATGTGGATATCCAGTGAAATTAATTTATGGTCTGATCTTACCAATGAGGGATATACTTCTGGTATGGAGCATAGAGTCCCCATGTTGGTAATGATCAGGTCTAGTATGTTTTCCCCTCTTGTGGGAGTGGTGCCTACTTGTTCCATAGCATTTGAGTTTATAAATTCCAGGAACCTTTGGGCTAAGGTGCTGGGGCTTGAGTAATGCTCCCAGTCTATGTTTGGGTAGTTGAAGTCACCCAATATAATGGTGTTCGGAGAGATCTTCATATTCTCCAATGTTTTCAGGAAAGCCAAGTGGGATTTCTGACTTTGAGAGGGTGGTCTGTAGGATGCTATAAACTGAAAAGCAGTCTTGCCCACTGTCAGTTGCACATAGATGGTCTCTGATACTTTGTGCAATGCCACTAACCTGGAGGTGTGGATATCCTTGATAAATATGGAAACTCCCCCTCCTTTTGTAGTTCGGTCTGGGTTTTGGGGCCAAAAAGCATGATATGAGGTATAACCTGGTAGTGCTGGGGTGCTCTCTGGAGCCTTGAACCAGGTTTCTGTCACTGCACAGATATCGATGTTCTCCATACTGAGGAGAGCTTCGAGTGCATGCATCTTGAGGTTAAGACTTCTGATGTTTAGCAGCATTACCCTTAGTTTCTTATTCCTTGTGCTGTCTATGGAGGTGGGTTTGACTTTTGAGCCTTGCCTAAAAAAGACACTATGGGGGTGGCAAGAGCCTTTGCCAATATCTGAAAGCCCAGGGGTGACAGGTGCAAGCTGTCCCTAGCGAAGCAACGTGGCTTGTCGAGCATGTCATCCCAGGCTAACAGACACTGGATCCCCTTTGAATGACACCAAAATTTTAGCCAATTGTTAAAATCGATCATTTTGTCTTTATACTGTGGCATCATTCTAGGTGAGGTTAAGATGCTGCTCAAGATCAGGGTCATACCGGCCTGGGTTACATGATCAGAGAGCTCCTCTATGTCTCTTTTCATGTAGTCGAGGGAGGTATGTCTCAGGTCATTCACGCCAGCATGTACAATGACTGAGTCATATTTGTATTTGCTTTGGAGTGACCTGAGTGCTTGCGTTATGTGGCGGATCCTAGCGCCTGACAGGCAGCTCATTGTGACCTTCTCTTTATTCAGCCTGGTGAGCGGGATGTCAGTGTGTCTGACAATAGAGTCACCTATTACAAGAGTATCAGGTGTGCTATTCAGCCTTAAGGGCTGTGACTGCTTGGCACACTGACTTTGTGTGCTATGTGTTGTACGTGTTTTGTTCTGGGGTAGCATTTGCTTGGATGTCTGCTTTGGAGGTCTCTGTTGCTTAGGTAGATTTTTATTTAGAGCCTCCAAGTATGTTTTTGTGTTTTTATGTGTTTGGTTCGCTGTTGTGGTGGGACTATGTGATACTGGAATTGTGTTGTGTGAGGTTACCTTCTCCTCCTGACTGGTTACACCAGTTTTGAGATGATAGAGCTCAGCCTCCAGTTCGGCAATATGGTTGCATCTCTCACATATATTTGAACCTGTTTGGAGGAGGAGAGGGTTGTCCATGTACATGAGACAGTTGTAACATTGCCTCAAAATTCCCAGATTCACCAGCTGGACTGGAGAGGAAACCATTGACTGACCTTTGGACATGCTAGAGTAATATAGGGAACTGAATTAAAACAGACCAATAGGGGACAAGATAATCGTAGAGAGTATAAGAGTAAGTAGTGCTTATGGTTTATTAGTTATAACTTGTAAGATTACTTATTTGGACCAGTGAGGGGCCTTAGAAAGAGAATATGGTGTTTAATTTGAGAGATAGAGCAGTTCTAAGGGAAAAAGTGAAGAGCAGACTTTGTGGAGCCAGGAATAGTTTAAACCCAATAAAAAGCAGCATAAAACCATGCAAAAGAGGGTTTTAAGAGGGAGATCAAGGAGTTTGGAATTGACCCAAAATGGCCAATAAAACAACAGTTTCAAGGCAGTAACCACTCCCACAGGGGCAGGCAGGCTGCTCAATGTTTATCACTGCCACTGATGAACACAGAGACTTCCCTTTAGCCCAAACAAACAATGGCCTCCAAGAAACTTACAAACAGTTCAGAACAGCAAATCTGTAACTGAACTTTTTTAAATCTCAGAAAAGTGGGAAAAACAAGATTTTTTGTTTTTGTTTTTTTTAAGGAAAGCAGAGGTTCACAAGTATCAACAAGTTAGAACAGTGCAGTAAATGACCCCACACTTGAGTGCTAGGCCAGAGACAGATAAAATGCAAGTTTTAAGAAAAAAATTATTTTAAAAATAAGTGCACGCATGAAATTCAGTAATCAGCACTAGGTTGTGTTCTAAATACAGTTACCAATACAGAAATCAAGTTTAACAAGCCAGAAAATGCTCAAAAGTAGGCGGCAATGCAGAAAAACTTAACAAATAATCTGAAGCAAAATACTTAAAATCTCAAAAGTGGCTCCTTTCTTCTCTCAGCATTTTCTCCTCTTGGTGGGTGCTTCACCAACAGCCAACAAGTCCAAAAAGATGCCAAAACCATGAGGCAATTGGGTTTTAAGAGAGGGAGATCAAGGAGTTTGGAATTTACCCAAAATGGCCAATAAAAGTACAGTTTCAAGGCAGTAACCACTCCCACAGGGGCAGGCAGGCTGTTCAATGTTTATCACTGCCACTGATGAACACAGAGACTTCACTTTAGCCCAAGCAAACAATGGCCTCCAAGAAACTTACAAACAGTTCAGAACAGCAAATCTGTAACTGAACTTTTTTAAATCTCAGGAAAGTGGGGAAAAAGCAAGATTTTTTTTGTTTTTTTTTAAGGAAAGCAGAGGTTCACAAGTATCAACAAGTTAGAACAGTGCAGTAAATGACCCCACACTTGAGTGCTAGGCCAGAGACAGATAAAATGCAAGTTTTAAGAAAAAAACAATTTTAAAAATAAGTGCATGCAGGAAATTCAGTAATCAGCTCTAGGTTGTGTTCTAAATACAGTTACCAACACAGAAATCAAGTTTAACAAGCCAGAAAATGCTCAAAAGTAGGCAGCAATGCAGAAAACTTAACAAATAATCTGAAGCAAAATACTTAAAATCTCAAAAGTGGCTCCTTTCTTCTCTCAGAAAGAAATTTGTAGTAACTTAAGTATAGCAGTAGATTTAGAAATGTGTATTTATTAAAAATGCACCAATTACTATGTCATATGATATTTAATTGCAGCAGATACCTGCTTAAGAAATTGTTCAATGATTTTAGACTCTACAATTTCTCTATTCATGATTGTTTCCCCCAATAACATGTTATATATTAAATTAAAAAAATAAATGAATGTATTCCATAAGAAAGAGTAAAAATAGCAGAATTAGTCTAGAAGATGTCCTATGTAAGATATGACCATGCTTCTTTATTGGTGTCTTGTATATGATATTAATATGCATACATATTAGAAAAAACTATTTTCTCCCTCTGCTCACACTATTCTTCTCTTTAGACATTGGTGGTCAAAAGAGAGGATTTGAAAACATTTAATATTATGTTTTTTATGAGCAATCTAATATAAATTATAATCACATCTTGTATAGATCGATGAACATCTATCCACTAGTGCTCATGTCTTATTCAAAAACAAAGCCACTAAGTATATATTTCCAAAATATCCCACTCTCTCAAAACATCCACAGTCAGTTAGGAATTGATCAATTTACCTAACACTGGAGTGAATGAAAAAGGAAAATGTATATGCATAATACATGAAAATAAAAAAATGCTTGTTGTAGTTTTCTTTTCTGTTACTGGATGTGTTTCTATGGCATTGTCTAGAATGTAAAAACTTAAATGTGTCTAAAGAAAATGAAAGATTTATTTATTTTATGAAATCACAATATATACTATGCACATTGAGTATTTAGTAATATTTAAGTTTATAATGTTAAGGAAATACAATATTTCCATGTCTGAACAGTAACAAAAACAGGAAACTCATTCATGTTCAGCCATATTTATATTTATTATGTATTATAAATATGGCCAACCATAAATGAATGAGTTTTTTTGTTTTTGTTACTGTCCAGATGTAGAACTGTCATTTTTCATTTTTTATATTAGTTTTACAACTTTTTTCTGCATATCTCTTCATTGAAATACTACTTCATTTCATCCCTTTAATGAGGCTAAGTATTTTACTGACTTCAATGACTGTAGACGCATCTTCCAAAGTGTCAAATAATTTAGGTTTTTTAGATAGGACTATTTTTATTCTAGCAGGAAATAAGGGAGTTTTTATTCTATTCCTTCTCAGGTTCCTTTATTAAAGGAAGACAGGACTTTCATTTACTTTATATTTCAGAAGAGTACTTGTCAAACCTGAGAGAATTATCTCCTATTTTAGACAGAGGATTTGCATGTGATGAGTTTAGAATAAATTTTTTTCCATGATAGACATACATCAGAAAATTATAGATCATGGAGGAGTGTTTTTCTTTTTGGATGTCAAAATTAAAGCTCTGTGCGCTCTTTCAGTTAAAATGGAAAAGGGGTTGTCCATTTTTTTACAATTTGGGGGGGGACCCATTTTTTTTGGTAAAACCATTGGGCCCCCCCCAAAATTTTTTCCCCCCAGATTTTCACCAAAAAGCCGGGAAAAACCTGGAAAAGGAAACCAAAAATTGCCCCCGGGGACCTTTGGACATGCTAGAGTAATATAGGGAACTGAATTAAAACAGACCAATAGGGGACAAGATAATCGTAGAGAGTATAAGAGTAAGTAGTGCTTATGGTTTATTAGTTATAACTTGTAAGATTACTTATTTGGACCAGTGAGGGGCCTTAGAAAGAGAATATGGTGTTTAATTTGAGAGATAGAGCAGTTCTAAGGGAAAAAGTGAAGAGCAGACTTTGTGGAGCCAGGAATAGTTTAAACCCAATAAAACGCGCAAAACCATGCAAAAGAGGGTTTTAAGAGAGGGAGATCAAGGAGTTTGGAATTGACCCAAAATGGCCAATAAAACTACAGTTTCAAGGCAGTAACCACTCCCACAGGGGCAGGCAGGCTGCTCAATGTTTATCACTGCCACTGATGAACACAGAGACTTCCCTTTAGCCCAAGCAAACAATGGCCTCCAAGAAACTTACAAACAGTTCAGAACAGCAAATCTGTAACTGAACTTTTTTAAATCTCAGAAAAGTGGGAAAAAAGCAAGTTTTTTTGTTTTTTTGTTTTTTTTTAAGGAAAGCAGAGGTTCACAAGTATCAACAAGTTAGAACAGTGCAGTAAATGACCCCACACTTGAGTGCTAGGCCAGAGACAGATAAAATGCAAGTTTTAAGAAAAAAATTATTTTAAAAATAACTGCACGCATGAAATTCAGTAATCAGCACTAGGTTGTGTTCTAAATACAGTTACCAACACAGAAATCAAATTTAACAAGCCAGAAAATGCTCAAAAGTAGGCGGCAATGCAGAAAAACTTAACAAATAATCTGAAGCAAAATACTTAAAATCTCAAAAGTGGCTCCTTTCTTCTCTCAGCGTTTTCTCCTCTTGGTGGGTGCTTCACCAACAGCCAACAAGTCCGAAAAGATGCCAAAACCATGAGGCAATTGGGTTTTAAGAGAGGGAGATCAAGGAGTTTGGAATTTACCCAAAATGGCCAATAAAACTACAGTTTCAAGGCAGTAACCACTCCCACAGGGGCAGGCAGGCTGCTCAATGTTTATCACTGCCACTGATGAACACAGAGACTTCCCTTTAGCCCAAGCAAACAATGGCCTCCAAGAAACTTACAAACAGTTCAGAACAGCAAATCTGTAACTGAACTTTTTTAAATCTCAGGAAAGTGGGGGAAAAGCAAGATTTTTTTTGTTTTTTTTTTGTTTTTTTAAGGAAAGCAGAGGTTCACAAGTATCAACAAGTTAGAACAGTGCAGTAAATGACCCCACACTTGAGTGCTAGGCCAGAGACAGATAAAATGCAAGTTTTAAGAAAAAAACTATTTTAAAAATAAGTGCACGCAGGAAATTCAGTAATCAGCTCTAGGTTGTGTTCTAAATACAGTTACCAACACAGAAATCAAGTTTAACAAGCCAGAAAATGCTCAAAAGTAGGCAGCAATGCAGAAAAACTTAACAAATAATCTGAAGCAAAATACTTAAAATCTCAAAAGTGGCTCCTTTCTTCTCTCAGAAAGAAATTTGTAGTAACTTAAGTATAGCAGTAGATTTAGAAATGTGTATTTATTAAAAATGCACCAATTACTATGTCATATGATATTTAATTGCAGCAGATACCTGCTTAAGAAATTGTTCAATGATTTTAGACTCTACAATTTCTCTATTCATGATTGTTTCCCCCAATAACATGTTATATATTAAATTAAAAAAATAAATGAATTTATTCCATAAGAAAGAGTAAAAATAGCAGAATTAGTCTAGAAGATGTCCTATGTAAGATATGACCATGCTTCCTTATTGGCATCTTGTATATGATATTAATATGCATACATATTAGAAAAAACTATTTTCTTCCTCTGCTCACACTATTCTTCTCTTTAGACATTGGTGGTCAAAAGAGAGGATTTGAAAACATTTAATATTATGTTTTTTATGAGCAATCTAATGTAAATTATAATCACATCTTGTATAGATCGATGAACATCTATCCACTAGTGCTCATGTCTTATTCAAAAACAAAGCCACTAAGTATATATTTCCAAAATATCCCACTCTCTCAAAACATCCACAGTCAGTTAGGAATTGATCAATTCACTGGAGTGAATGAAAAAGGAAAATGTATATGCATAATACATGAAAATAAAAAAATGCTTGTTGTAGTTTTCTTTTCTGTTACTGGATGTGTTTCTATGGCATTGTCTAGAATGTAAAAACTTAAATGTGTCTAAAGAAAATGAAAGATTTATTTATTTTATGAAATCACAATATATACTATGCACATTGAGTATTTAGTAATATTTAAGTTTATAATGTTAAGGAAATACAATATTTCCATGTCTGAACAGTAACAAAAACAGGAAACTCATTCATGTTCAGCCATATTTATATGTATTATGTATTATAAATATGGCCAACCATAAATGAATGAGTTTTTTTGTTTTTGTCACTGTCCAGATGTAGAACTGTCATTTTTCATTTTTTATATTAGTTTTACAACTTTTTTCTGCATATCTCTTCATTGAAATACTACTTCATTTCATCCCTTTAATGAGGCTAAGTATTTTACTGACTTCAGTGACTGTAGACGCATCTTCCAAAGTGTCAAATAATTTAGGTTTTTCAGATAGGACTATTTTTATTCTAGCAGAAAATAAGGGAGTTTTTATTCTATTCCTTCTCAGGTTCCTTTATTAAAGGAAGACAGGACTTTCATTTACTTTATATTTCAGAAGAGTACTTGTCAAACCTGAGAGAATTATCTCCTATTTTAGACAGAGGATTTGCATGTGATGAGTTTAGAATTAATTTTTTTCCATGATAGACATACATCAGAAAATTATAGACCATGGAGGAGTGCTTTTCTTTTTGGATGGCAAAATTAAAGCTCTGTGCGCTCTTTCAGTTAAAATGGAAAAGCTTCAGTTAGGTTTATAGATTTTGGTAACCAAGTTGTCAAAAACGTAATTATATTCTCACCTTTGTAGTTTTCTGTTATACCATAGATTCTGATATTATTTCTCCTTATTGTGTTTTCCATAGCATCTAGATTATGTAGAAGCCAGTTATTTTGTTTTAAAGTAAATTCAATTTCACTCTCACCTTCTGTCATTCTTCCCTCGATGCCATTCAGCTTTTCCTCCATACTACTTATTTGGGAATGCATTTTTTACTAAATTTCTTATTAATTGAATTTGCTTCTTCCATCTTCTTTAAAAAGTGCCCATTTTTATAAAGTCTGTCCATTTTATAGAGATGTCCTTCATACTCAACATCAGTGATTGAATTATTTTTTTCCCTGAAGATTGTGAATTTATTTTCAAGGGACTCATTCTTAGATTTTGTCTCGAGATTTTAAGTTGAAATTCTGACAAGAGATTTGAAGCATTCAAAGATTAGAATTTCTGTTCACTACTTTACAAAAAGTTTGAGCAAAAAAATTGTATTGAAAGCTATTCTGGATGCATAGCTGTTTACAAATGTTAGGCCCTTTCCTGTTTGGCATTTATTTTGCAAACATCTAACGCCCCATTTTACGGACTGACAGAGGTGAAACAGTGAGTTTCAACAATAGACTTGACGCTACAAATTCTGGCTTGCCAGATTTAGGAGATTGGCTATTGGATACTGCCAATTTGACTTTTGGACAGCCAAGTGTGCTATTTAACAATGATGTTGTAAACAATAGAAATGTATGTTTAGCAGATAAACTGAAAACTTTTGACATGAAATTGCTTAAGTTGAAAAAATTACAGTTAGAATCTGCCTATTTCAAACAATGTGTCAGCGAGAATATAATACCTAAAGGGCTACGGAATAGTTTTGTGCCCTCAGGCTTAATAACTGACCAGGTTTTCTCCACTGATTTAGAAGTACTTTTCCAACAACATGGGATTCAATTGTTGGAACTTATTATCAAGTACTATGCAAAACACATAGACCTACTAATGGAAGAAATTAATAGGTTAGATAATGACATAAAAACAGATTTAGACTTCACTAGATATAAATTTGATTATGGTAGGATTCTATCTAGTATTGATACCCTGTTATTTAAGTTAAAGTCTAATAAAAGTAAAAAACTTGTTAGAGACAGGGAAGCTTATTCTAACAATTGTGCCTATCCCAAATTGAAGGGACCCAAAGTTACACGACTAAGCCCTGTAAGTGATAGCCAGACGGTAGAAACAGTGGATGATAGGGGAGGCTTTGATGATATAACAGAGGAGAACAATGAGGCCCATAGTAGTACAGGACCAAGACGGAGCAATAGAATAAAAGGCTCCGATAGAAATCATGGTGGGTCAGGTAACAACCAAAACAATACAGGTGGTAACAACAATGTAGTTAACCACAGTAATGGCAATAATTTTTTAGGCAAACGCAACAACAGGCCTTACACGAACAGGAGAAAGAACTAACAAATATGTTTGATGTTGATGGACTAATAGACTGTAATACATCACCCCCACATTTTATACATGACTCCCCAGTCATATTGACTAACAGGAACAGAGACTTTAAAATCTATAATTTCTCTGATATTATGCTTGATGAGCAATTAATAGAATTACTAGCTTTTGGTAACTCGTTTGTTCCAAGAAGTCCTGGGAGTATATCTAGGGAGATCATTGAGTTGAAGTCTTTTGTAAGGAAAATGAACTTAAAGTTACTGTTCAATCAACAAAATGAGGTGATTAATCAAAATACTGGAGGGTGTGGCAATGGTTTGTCGAAATTAAAACTAGCCAGTGTGTTCAATCCACCATTACATGCAGATTTACAATTATTTGAGAATATCTGTGAAGTAGATTTTAGACACCTCGCTAGTACTAAAATCGAGGGAGTAAACCAAGGTAATTTGAATATTTCCAAGGAACAACTTATGTTATTGGATGAGCTTTGTAGGTTACCAGTACGTCTAATAAAACCTGACAAGGGAGGGGGTCTAGTCCTATTAGATAACCTCACATATAATGAGAAAATGTCTAGGGTGTTAAACACTGACGTTTATATTAAGGCTTCAATGAATGAGGTGAATGGACAAACTCATAGGATTAGAGGTTACTTTAGGGATTTATTCCTGACTGGAAAAATTGACATAGATTTATACAACTACATTGACATAAACTGTCCAAAAATACCTGTCATGTTTGGAATCCCTAAGATTCATAAGAGCATTAATGATCCCCCCATGAGAGCTTTGATAGACGGGAGGTCGTCTATCACATACCCTTGTTCAAAACTCATTACCAACATTTTGGATAAGTACATTAAGGCCATCCCCAGTATATGTAAAGACTCATGGTCTTTCCTGCGTAACATCAATGATGTCCCATACAATGGTGAAAATAATTTTTTAACCATTGATGTGGTGGACTTATACACTTGTATACCCCACCAAGAAGCGGTAGAGTGGACTGGTTCCATGCTTCGGACCTCAGGGGCCTCAAAGCTAGAAGTGGATTTGGTAACAGAACTGCTTGATATTGTTTTAACCTCCAACTATTTCATTTTCAATGGTGACTTTTTCCTCCAAAAACGTGGTGTGGCGATGGGTTCCCCTTGTGGGGCTGGAGTAGCCAATTACGTCATGGGGTACTGGGAAGCTAATATTTTAAGGAAGATCCCTGGAATAATGGAATCTGCGGTGTTCTATACCAGGTTCCTGGACGATATTTTTATATTGTTCAGGGGTTCGGAATTAGAAGCCGCAGGTTTAGTTGAAAGTATGAACTCAACAACAGAATTTCTAAAATTCACATCTAAATTTTCAACATGTGAGATTGACTATCTTGATGTTAGACTAGTAAAGGACCTGGTAAATGGAGGATTGACTTCAACAGTATTTAGAAAGTCGACATACTGCAATTCATTCCTGCACTTCTCCAGCTTCCATCCGTTCCAACAGAAACGGTCCATTGTTAAAGGACAGCTGGTGAGGGCGGGAAGAATGTGCAGTACATTGACCGATTTCACAAAAGAATGTGAATTACTGAGAGAAATGTTCAGAAACCGTGGGTACCCTGACCAAATGTTAGTAGACCTGGTTGAAGAAGTGACCATTAAGAGACTAAATGGTTTTTATAAACCTTTATTACTCTTACAGGACCTTAGTGATGTGCACCCCACCACTAATGAGGTACAGAGTGAGACTAATTTGGATAATGAGGGGACAGACACAATCATAATTTCAAGTGAAGAACGTGACTATTCACTGAGTTTCATTATTACCTTTAGTAGTAATTCTAGAGGGGTCTTAGCCATAATACGTAAAAACTGGCACTTCATTTCCTCAAATTCATTACTGGTTGATAAATTGGGAAATAAACCAAGGTTCATCTTTAAGAGATCACACAATTTGAAGGAATTAGTGCAGAGAGATGGACCGCAAAATACATTCCAGAAAAGGAGAGGAATGTTTAAGTGTGGCTTTTGCAAATTGTGCAACAAAGTTAGAACAGGTGAGACATTCAAGGTCAGGGACAGAAAGTACTACATTAGGTTCATATTAAATTGTGAAAGTAAATCTATTATTTATATTGCTATGTGTGTTTGTTGTCAAGCGTTCTACATCGGAAAAACAGACCGTAGGGTCCGGGACCATATGTATGAACATATGTATGCAATCAAGAATGATAAAAATGACAACGCACTAGCAAAACATATAGGTTTAAATCCAGGTCACAGCTTCCAGTTTATGGCCATTGATCAAGTCCCCTTGAAGATGAGGGGTGGCCCTTTCTCATTAATACTCGAGAATCGAGAATTAGAATGGCAGCTGCGCCTGGATGCGTTTAGATACCCTGGCCTGAACAGCAACTGTAATATAGCCCCAGTACTGAAACTCAGGAGTTATCTTAGATAGTCTACAGAATGGACAACTATTCTTTTACCATTATATACTATTATATATTCTTTTTAGCCCTCAGTTAGTCACCTAGAGTACGGTTAAAAATAATAAAAACAATGAAGATAATAATTTTTCCCTTTGTGGTAAAATATGTTTCTTGGAGTATTGTAGCTCTATAAGGAAAAAATTCACCTTCTCATAGTATTTAACAAAAAATGGGGAGTAACTTTGTGGTTTAAACAACTTAATGCGTGTTGGTTTTGGGTCAAGATAACACAAAACTTTTATCTCATACATCAACTATTGTTCTAAATAATAAATAAAGTAGTAACTAGTACACTATATGATAGATATTTGATTACTTATTTAATTTCCTAGCTGGTCTTGTTTCCGTTTTCATAATGAAGACGTCCTTTTAAAATGTACTTCCCATTTTAACAAAACATTTTATTAAATGTAATTTTTAATGTACCTAAGGTATACAAAGTTTCTTAAACATGTGGAGTACACTTATGTTTTTATTAACTGGACTATTCTGTATGAATACAAAATATATATATAAGTAAAACTTATACATGTTTAAAGTTGTAATTCATTCATTAATTTGAAAATTTTGGAAGATGTCACTTCCTGTGTTTCCTTATGTTAAATACGGAGTGCATCCTTTGTTTCTCATACTTCCTCTGAAGAAGCTACAGACTTCTGTGGCGAAAACGCTTGTTTTTTAAGAATAAAAGTGCGTTAAGGACTTTTCTGTGGAGTTATTGTGTTGGCAAGGACCTCGTTGGTGTATTTATTTATTTTGCAAACATCTAAGCCAATATCTTGCAACTGTAACTCACCAAGTTTGCTGATGAGTGTAATCTGGTTACTGTTTGGCTACACACACATTAGTATGCATTTTCTAAAAGATATGATGTCTGAAACTCAAATGCCCATTACTATTTAGTGACCTCCATCTGCAAAATTCTGAAAAGTTGAGAGGTATGGCAAATACTGAAAAAGCTTTCAAAGTTTTAAGTGTGTATGTGTGTGTGTGTGTGTGTGTGTGTGTGTGTGTGTGTGTGTGTGTGTGTTTTCCATTTGACCTCAATCACCAGGTTAGGGGATTCCTAGCTGAAAGAAAAAAGATCTGAAGGGAAAATGCAATACACAACTGTACAGAGGCTCATGTTGGTCAGTTGGTCAAGCAACTGTACAGAGGCTCATGTTGGTCAGTTGGTCAAGCAACTGCACAGAGGCTCATGTTGGTCAGCTGATCAAGCAACAATGATGTCAGAAAAGTATGCTGGAGGTCTTGGACTGAAGTGTCAAATGAGAGCTAATATTATCCTTTTACTTCTGCGATTCTGACACTGCCTTAACAGAAGGGTCTGTCTGCATTTCTGTGTGCACATTCGCACGTGTGCATGTGTGTGTGTGTGTGTGTGTGTGTGTGTGTGTGTGTGTGTGTGTGTGTGTGTGTGTGTATGTAATTTGACAAAAGCTGAATCATGATATACACATTTAAGTCGACATATGTAAAAAGATGTAAAAGATCTTGCCATTCTTGTCAAGCAATTAATACTGCTTACCTCCCAGACCAAGCCTTACAAGATAAACCATTTATGCCTACCTATCCAGTCATCAAGACTAGCCTTAATGTTAACCAAAGTAGTACTTTGACACGTAATGGCAACTTATTCAGTAGGCTGGGAGTACCTGTGTTCAGAACTTACCCCTCCAGTAAGTCTCATTTATGTTTTGATGTATATTTTAGTGCAAGTGTTTATATAAGCTATGATTTTGCAAACAAGCAGGTGGCCAGATAGGACTGGGTCTTTCATGGCTCAAAAAGGTAGACTCAAGTCACTTCAGAGTATCTGGTACTCTGAGTATAAGGAAAGCTGTGCTAATGTTTTGGGAATAATTGAAGGATTTAATTTTCTTTTTCAGAAAAATCTGGTGCTTTTCCACTTGTCCAATCTTCTTAGATTTGTGCATACCAAAGGTGGAATTATATTCAGTGATGGTTCTGATAAGGGAAGAATATTGTGGTAAGATGATTTCTTTGGCTCTTTAATCTATTCTCTTGGAATTTAACTAGGCCATATGGAATGTTTTCATGACTATGGTGAAAACATGATGATCAAATGAGAGAGAAAGAGGTGTCCACATAATAAGTACCCAGGGCTCTTATGCCCACCTCTGTCTGAAAAGAAGTATTATTTACAGCACAAGAGGTGGGACAGCTTTTTTTGCTGATCTCAGATATGCTGCCCTTTTAACATTAGATCATTGTTGGTACACTATGTATGCACATATTCCAACATTTGCTAGAGATGTTTAGCATCAGTAGATTAGCAAATTACAGTAACCAGATTGCAGTCAATTACATTTCCAAGATATTGGCATGGATGTCTGCTAAGTAAATGCTGAACAGAAGAGGGCCTAGCATGGACCCCTGTGGCATCCCCACTTCTACACTTCAAGATTTAGAGAATGTACTGGCAACTTTCACAACCTGCATCTGATGGATAGCCAGTTTGCAATCTAGCAAACAATGTAGGGCTTTGCATTAAGTTTGTCTAATTTTTCAATAATCACAGTGTGAGAAATAGTATCAAAAGCCTTGGCCAGGTCATAAGCAGTGTGCACAGAGTGAGTACTATCCACAGCCTCCATAGAGAGGCCATGGTTGTGTGTGGGAGCTACACTGGTAGTTCTCCAGACATCAGGCACAAACCCTGTCATAGGCTTTGACAGAACAATTTAAATAGAAGCTCAGATAAGAATTCAAAGTGGTATGTTGTCCGGTCCCATGGACGTATTATTTTTAGCCTTTGAGATGGATTCTAAGACTTGTTTCAAGGTGATTTCAGGGAAAACATTTTTTTTCAGGGATAGCATGAGCAACGATCTTTGTATTTGGGGTAGAGCTGACAAAATTTGTATGCTAGTATACTGGCCAGATCCCTGGGATCACAGTGCATCACATTATAATGGATAATCTCAGCACATTGTACATTATCTTTAATTTTCTAACACAGCTGAAGAAAGATTTGTTATTTCCTTTGGTATCTGTGGCATTTGTATTCTGCTTTACATGTTCTAATAGTGCTCTTAACTTTCTTGCTGACATGTAGCAGGGGATGGGAATTTCTTGCTATTTTTAATTTTCCTTCTTTTGCTATATAATTTATACATATGGGCATTTGGTCAGAGAGGTTTACTCCTAAATTTAGCATTATACTTAGGGCTCATGGGTACTGACTTTTCTAAGTAGCTGTTTAGATGATGGTAAAAGTCTGGAGTGAATGTAGCAGCCTTCTCAGTTGGGTTTATTTGCAAGAAATTGTTGGGAACTTTGCATGTCTTCTACAAGATGAAGTAGGTTTGCCCTAGGGAAATCCCTAAAGATGGTCTAATTTGTAGAGGGGTAGTACAACTAGATACAGTTTGTTATCAGAGTTAACCGGGGATGATTAGATGCAGAGTGGGGATATACCTCTCAGTTGTCCAGATTTTTTGCCTCATATGTTTGCCCTGTTCCTCATAAGATTTGTGTTTTGGGGGCAAACCATCATATACTGAAGTCACACAATAATGACAAACATTTGTGTTTCAGATTTCATATCCTTCCAAAAATGCATGATAAAACCAAACCTGTTATTCTAGCAACTTTCTAAGTTGATAAATGCAATATTTAAAATTGCTCTGTTTTAGGGCTTTTGTCCCCCATTATTTGTTTTGCCCAGGATTTCTTGAACTAAGAGGTTGAGAGGTATAGGTGAGGTAAAGGCTTGGGCTAGATTGGTAAGGGCCAGTCAAGGATATTAGGACCTCTAATAGGTAGATTTAGAATTTATTCTAGGGTATTGGTATTAAAACATTTAGGAACACCGAGCATGACTATTGTAGAGATGTAAGTGTGCCAGTCAGTGCTTGAGTAATTGAAGTCACATAGCAAGAAGGTATTTCGTTTGAGATTTAATGTCTCAGTAGTGTTACTTTCCATGATCTTTGGGGACATTGATGGGGGTCTGTAGCTAAGAAAGAAGTACTAGTTGGATATGCTAAGGGTAATTTGGATCTTCAGGATCTCCAAGTTAGAGTCATGGGTAATATGACGTGAGGTAATGGTGTTTATAACAAATACAGATACTCCCCAGAGTTACACAAGGGTCTGAAGATATTTATTTATTCATTCATTCATTCATTCATTCATTCATTCATTCATTCATTCATTTATCTTTTGTTTCTGTGAAAATCTGATTGGGGTAATCCATTTTTGGCAGAGGCCAGGGAAGAAAAGTTCCACAGTTATTACATATACAAAGTACAGAGAACATTTCATATACATAAAGTAAGCCAGTATGAGTTTTACATCATACAGGGGAAAACATGTTCAGTTTTTACACGTGCAATATAGAAGACATTCATTTTTCATACATAAATTAAAACCCTGTGGCATTTTACACTGTGAATCTAATATGTATGGACATTAAAACTGCATGTACAGTTTAGGATCTACAGTTGAAATGTAGAATGTTTTATGAACAGAAATTGAATATGTGTAGTTACTTGCGAGAAATATATATGTTTAGAAATACTTTAGAAATTGTTAGGATGTTGTGTCATTTAACAATCATAAGATATGATTGTTTTCAGTAATAAAGTTAGAGTTTATAAAGATATTTGTAGTTTTATATGTTAGTATTAAAGAATTCTAGAGTGCAGTGAAACACGAGGCACACAGACATAGAGATGTTATTTATTTATTTTTTTTATTTTATTTTATTTTATTCCAGTTTGGTGACTGGGGAAGTCCACTGGGCCAAAGAGCCCATTTTCAGTGGAGGCCTGGGGAGAAAAGCTCCATAATACAATGTTACAAGACATAGTGATAAAATTTTAAGAAGTACAAATACAATTCAAAGATAAAATTGATTTACATACAAAAGGTTGAATTTTTTGTTAGATGATGGGATGGAGGGAAAAGATGAATGCATGCTAGTTAGAAGAAAGTGGTTAGCTATATAAGAGAGAGGGAACGTGTTAATGAATAGTATTTATATACTGTCCTGGAACAGGGCAGGAATACAACCAGTTGTCTAATAAGTGTTTTTCACTGATGCTTTAAATAAATTGTCAGTCTGTTTGTCTTAGTTCAAAGGGGATGGAGTTCCAGAGTTTTGTAATATGATAACAGTAAAGTGAGTGAAAAACAGAACTGCATCCCACCTTTCCCTCAGGGTTAAATGAACATGTTTCTATAACCCCAGTACTAAATATCAGGGCTGACAAACTGTAACTATATGCCACTTGTTTGAGAGTGTTTTAACTCAAAGCATCTGTAAAATTAAAATGCTTTTTTAGTTTTTAAGTTAATATTTTCTGACATCAAATTTTGTATTCTTTCTTTAAGACAATTCAGTTAAATTACCAATTATTTCATTACATCTGTAAGCACCAACAGATTTACTTGGCTAACAGTATAAAATGTATGGTCTGTGCATTTGATTTTCTTTGATGAAGGCCTCATAGTGGGACAAAAGCACTCAATTTCCATTAAATTTTATTGTTTTAACCATTGTTAGATCCTTGGTGGCACTATTCTGGTTTGATTCTTGGTTGTATCTTTCAATTTAAACTCTTAGCATTGAATAGTGCTACCATAATGTTGTCCAAAATCTGAGTTTTAATCTGTTAAGAAGGAAGTAAAAAAAAAAAAAAAAAAAGAGGATATGCAAGTAGAAATTACAGCAATATAGAACAAAGACACCTAAATATTTTCAATAGTGGCAGGAGCAACAGGTCTAATAAAAAGAATTGTCAAGCATACTGAAATATGTTACCGATACAAGTAGCACAATATGTACTTAAAATTCAGCTGTGGCTAAAATAGAGGAAAAAGAACAAAAAAGTAACTTAAATTCAACCACAATGAAGATTTTCTTATGTAATTCCATATAGATTGCAGAGAGAGAATTCTGGGTAAATTGCAGGTGCTGAAAAGAGCACTTTTGGCAAACAATATTAATTCATTGAAACAATACTAATTTCATGTACTTTAATCCTACCCACACTCAAGGCTATTCCCAGCACAGTATTAGAAACCCTAACCATTTAAAGTAATGAAAAGGGAAAACTTATCCAAAATGACACAGCTGGCCTACTTCTGTAAGAAATGTAACAATATAGATTTGTTGAGGGGAAGCCTTGCCTTTGGGTTTTGTGGCATTCTTTGAAGAGATAGTAATAGCTGATCAAGGCCTGACAGTGCATTTTGTTTATTTTGATATTGCTGAGGCATTCAACAATATCCCATATAAGGGAAAAACCTATAAATCAATTGTCAATTAATATGTAATTCAATGAATAAAACACTCATTAAGCAACAGGCCATAACCAGTCAAGGTGAAGAGGTACCTATCTATCCCAACAGAGATTACCAGGGATGTCATAAATGGCTCTTTGCTGGGACCAGTTCTTTTTAGAATATCCTCTTCAGATATGAACGTGGGAAATGGGGAAAATGAGCAAGGGATACTTAAATATGCTGGAGATTCCAAATGTGGGTAGCAATTACCTCAGTAAAAATGCCAAGGGATCATCTACAAAACTAGAAACTATATGCAGTAGTAATGGCCTTTTCCTTTAATATTAATAAATATAGCGCCATGATACTTAGCAAAAATGGCATAAACTAATTTCAAAATAAATAATAAAATTGTAAACAATTATACCATCATTGAAAGTCTAGGGATAATGTAGACAATTATTTATACTTTGATCACTACATATATACCAGAGTCAGAAAAGCGTATTCTATAACCCATCTAATTCTAAAAGGCATGTCTAGAAACTCCATGGACATCATTGTATCACATTATACCTTACTAATCCATTCTTTTATCAAACACAGTACTACATTTTGTGACTTTCAAACAAGCTTCCATAAAGAAGATGGAAAGGTACTACTCCTTACTGAAAAATCTTAAGGCTAAAGAAACTTGAAGTATTTAAGAAGACCTCAAAAGCTGTAACCGCATTCTATTTTTTATAGGTTACTTACAGATGACCTCTGTCTGCTTTATAAGGGAATGTGAGAAAATGTAACGGCAACAGAAACATAGCATGGTCATTCCCTTATAAATGCAAAGCCAAATGCAAGGAAACAAAACATATGAGATAAAATGTAACGACAACAGAAACATAGCAAGTTATTAAAAAATGACAAAAATCAATCCAATAAAAACAGATAAAACGGCAAAAAGTCGTAATTTTAACAAAGGTAAGTGCTTTCACACCAGAAGGTGTTTTTATGTGGCAAGACTACCTGCCTGTTTTTTGAGAGGATTAGGGAACATTTATATAGTAGCCACATGAGTGATAGCAAGACTGCCCTTGCTAAGCATGTAATGGAATTTGGCTGTTTACATGTTTTTAATTTTATGGTGACAGAGAAGGTTGAATGCAGCTTACGAATGGGGGACTTCAGGAAGTTTACAGAGACCATGGACTTTTATTGGATTATTAGGCTTCAGGCAGATAAGTAGCCTGGCCTCAATGGTCAGGTCTCTTTAAAGCCGATCTTGAAATCTAAAGAATCATTCAAATGACCTCTTTGATTATTAGCATTGTATGATTGGCTGCCTTTAACTACACTCTGGTTGTCATTGCTACTACTGATTTTAAACCCCCTCTTAAATGCAGTGTGATTGTTTTGCTGTATTATGGTCTGAAGAAGCACAATCTGGTGTGAAAGTGCTTACCTTTGTTTATTAAAATTACTCGACTTTTTACCATTTTATCTGTTTTTATTGGATTGATTTTTCCCATTTTTATAATACTCTGCTGTATTTCTGTTGCTGTTACATTTTATCTCACATATCGGTTTTGTTTTTGGACACAGTTAGTTCCTTGTGGGAGTTTCCTTATGTTCTGCTTTGCATTTATAAGGGAATGATCATGCTATGTTTCTGTTGCTGTTACATTTTCTCACATTCCCTTATAAAGCAGACAGAGGTAATCCAGCTCTGTTTGAAAGTTTAAGCCAGCAATGTACATCTGCCAGGGTTAACTCCAAATCGGAGAACTGATACTAAAAGTAAATATCAGTAATACAAAATAAGTACAGATCCAATGCCTTACAAGATTATGGAACAAATTTCTTATATCAAAAACCACTTGGCCCACATAACTTGCCATATTTACTTCTTTGCTATTATGTTATAGTTCCTTCTTAGCCAATACTACTTTTTTATTCTGTGAGATTACTGAGTAAATGAATTTTATTATAACAAATTCATTATTAAACTTTATTGCTACACCTGTCAATACAGATTTGACAGCCTGTTCCATTATCAGCACATGTTTTTTGCAAATGGTGACTTTTTTCAGCCTGAAAATTCAAAGGCCAGCAAATATTTTAGTCTGTTTGGTATGTTTGTCCACCTTTGTTTCCCCTGCTTCTGTTTATGATGCTAATGAGGTTTGGTAACAAACCAATTTGTCCAGGGACATCTTCAAGAGGAGGTTAGACAATATTTGTGTGAGTTAAGAGGGTGGGGGAATGAAAGGGTTAAATGGGAAGAGAGATAATTGGGACAAAGTGAGGTAAAAGGGGAGGGGCTTAAGGGGTTTAGGCTAGTGTAGTTGGGGAAGGGATCACATTTTTCGTGAACTTGCTAAAGCAAGTACTACTTCCCAGACGACCTTTAGGTGTTCCTGTAGAACAGGTAGGCCATGGGGTATTGGCAGGTTTGCTTGTAAGAGGCAGGTGGTCTGTATAGGTAAATTGTTTTTCTTCCTCTGTTATATATATTCCTGGTAATAAGTGGGGTACTGTGCTGGTGGGGTATGGCTGTCAGTTGGGGGTGGTTTGCATGGCTTCTGTTCACCTTTTAGCTAGTGCAATATTGGGTAGATGTGGTTTGTCTCTCCCTTTGGGATGTTTGCTGTGATTGAGGTCTTCTAGGGATTTTCATGTTTGGTGGGTTGATGTCCAGTACAACTGCTCATTGTTTGTTTTTCTTCATATAGCTTTAAATTATAACTGCTCCTAGGTGGAAAGTGGACGGCATGCCTTAGAGTTGGATGGAGACTGGTGCCTTTCTCGGGGAGGATCATGGCGAGCAGGTTTTTCTTGTTGTCTGTATGACTTTCAGTGGTTCTTGGTATGGTGAGTGTGGTAATTGGGGGAGAGGACCACTTGTCTCTATTTTCCAGGTTTGAGTGCCCTAGTTTGTGCTGCTTCTCATAACAGTTGTGGTAATTTAGTTAGATGGCTTCCTATATGAGCAACAGCAAGTCAAGTTGCTTTGGTGTAGTTAGTTATGCAATCTGAGTCAGAAGTAATTTATGCAGGATTATACCAGCCTTTCATTTTGCGTTGTACTTAACAAGATGGTGCACAACCTAGGTTAATTAGCTACAATATGGCTCTTTCTTGTAGCTGTTTAAATGTTGAGCATTTGGTTGCCTCCTCGTAACTGCCAGAATTGTGTGACTTCTTATTTTGTTTCCTAATAGGATGTGGGCTTAGGCATCATAAAAAAAAATTAGTGGTTTTCAGTGCTGGAAACCCCAGTGGGGGGGGGGGGGTCACAGATTTCAGCTTTATGTGCATGTTGGTGCGCTTGCATCGCATGCATTAATGGTTATGGGAGGGGGGGTTGGCACACTTTCTTTGGGCTGTCATAACTCGGAGTAATGGTGTGGTTCATGTGGACTCTGCATGGTGGTTAGATGCTTGCTGAAAGGTACGTGGGTTGCTGACTGGTAGATCACTCTGGACCAACCTTCCAAATAGCAAGGTACTTGAATTTTGGTCTCACTACTGGTCATGCACACTGCTATTTTGTGGTGGTGGGGGTATTTCCCCGTGGCTGGAATGTTTGTTTTATGAGTTTAGTTAATTGCTGATGGAGGCCACTAGTGCTGTCTTAGAGGTAATTCCTCAGGTTATTAGACTAATGGTTCCCGCAGTGGTGGATGATTTTCACAGGCTTTGGGTGAAGAGGAGAAATGGCTGCTGCCACTCATGTGCGGTAAGTGTGGGTGCTGTACAGATCACATGAGATCTGTACAACTGTAAGGACTGTATGTTAAATTTAATATGCTGGTGGTGGCAGTGTGTGAGATTTAAGAGGTCAGTGAAGGTGGAGCTCATTGGTATACAGTAGTAGTAATTCTTAAGCAATCAGGACACAGCAATAATTAAGAAGGATTAGGCTCAACAGTGGGGACAATATTTAGAGATTGCTCTTACAGACGAAGGGTGACGGAGTAGCAGTTTGCATTGGCATGAGTTTTCTGAAGGGGTGAAATCAGGGGCTCAGGTGTTTGTCATGGTTTTCGGCTTCAGTCTTTAATTGTTGCTACTAATTTGCCAGAGAACCAGCATTTTGTAAACATGGGCCATAAGAGTATTATGCCCTATGGTTATTTTACAACCCTACAGATCTACGGAAACTGTATGAAGCTTGCGTGTTGAAGCATTGGAAGTAACAGATAACGTGTTGAAAGCAGGCATGAGGGATGTTAGAAAAGGGGCTAACCTTGTGGTGGAAATGTACTAATTAATTCTTTGTTTGCCGACATGTCAAACAGTGTGTAATTATTTTTTCATATAGTCTGGCATAAGTCTAGCTGGTCTTATATGTAACAGCCAGTGAGATGCTTGGGCTACCATTAGGCAATCCTTTGGAATCAAGTACAGTATGTTTCTCATTTGGAACATTGCTCACTGATGCTTTGTTGTCAGCATGGTATCTGATGCATGCCTTGTTATACAAGATTGAATTCTCTCTCACTAAAAACAGTCAATGGTTCTTGGGTTGCAGATGCAGTGACAGTCTACTGGTACATATTGATGGTTGTGGCTTCATTTTCCAAGATGTGCCGAGCCTAAAAATCAGTTGCAAGTGGACTCTGCTGCAAATCTTTTTTTTCCCACATTGTTACTAATGTCGGAAATGCTTTCCTGAGGAGAGACGGTGGCATAAGAGTCAGCAGCAGGCCTTGTATAATCAGTCAGGGTAGGAGTTGGCCACTGGAAGTTGTATGTTGCCAAACCTACAATGCAGGGGAAAGTCTATAATGCTTCTAAATGATTCCTGTTCACTGCTCTAATTAGGGAAATATGTTACATGGTAGCACATGAACATGCAGCTAAACATATGCCTGTGTGTTCCATGCATAACTCTCAGCCAATCAGGGACAAATCCAGGAAAGATCAAGGACACTTAAAATATTAGCACCAACGTGAGACTTTGATAGAATAAGTGAATGTGAATTAATATACATTTTCTGAAGTAAAAAGAAGTCTGTAACTCTTATTGTCATTTATGGATTTGTAAGTCACCAGCTTTCCCCCAAGGTTACCAGTTTTAAGAGGGACAGAGCTAAAATGAGAGTCAACATCAGGGACAGTTGTCAGAAATGGTGCCACGCATTGGGCAAAGTTTGCACTACAGCAAATGGCAACAGCAAAACAAGCGGGTCATACCTTTAATTAACAGATACTCCCCAAAGCAGCCTAACAAGGCACCATCATGGACAATCTACCCACATTCAAACATCATATTACGTAAGATGTCATGCTGCACATATATAATTTTATATTAAATGCTGCATTTCATTGGACAGTGTTATAGTGGGAGTTGCTGGGAAGAAAACTGTTTTTAACATAATGCAATTCTAAATCATTTTCAAGAGCAATTAGTGGTGCGGCATTGAGAACTGAGATTAGAGGATACTGATGGACATTTGAGTTTCTTATTTTATACCATTCAGAGGCTACCTCATCACCCCCTTTTTTGTCAGAGCTTTTACTTGTCATTGCTTGCAAGCTAAGGGGGGAAAATGGACAGAATGTGGTACTAATGGCACATTAACAGCTTCGACTGGGAAGGTTAAGCAGGCTATATAAAAAATAAATAAATAAAAAGAGAAAAAAAGAGTAGAAGGGGAGTCCTAAGTCATAATTACATTGGAAAGAGTGATTGGGGGAATATGGCGGTGGGTCCTCTTGATAGCTCTTAATGTTAAGATATTTTGGTTTGTGGCAGTGAATTTATAGTCTCTTTTCTTTTACAGATCAATGCGAAATGAGGGCACAGACATTGTGCCAGTAGCTGGTGTGATGGGTAATGAGGTCATAAAAGGAGGTGCGCAGAGCTGCATTGGTCGGTAACCTGAAGGTGATGAATGCTGTTTGGCTGGAGTGGTGCACAAGGAGGGCACAGGGAATCTACCTGTAAGTGTTCATTAATCTATGTCAGGCTTGTTGTGGTAGGGACTAGTATGGAGGCAAGTGAGGCTGTGGTGAGTTAAGGGCAGAGCAGTGCGGGTTCACTGGGTTGGGGGAGTTGGAGTTGTTCATAGGTGGGGTAAAGTCATGATATGGTTATGGATTGTTTTTTGTGGGGTATAGTAGTTGGGTTTGACCTTTCTGTGGAAAGGTTAAGCAGAGGGGTGCCGAGTGACCAGTGCTACTGTGATTGGATTTGGCATCTGAGGGCAGGTAGTCAGAAGGATGTATGTGATCAGGTCCCCTTTATGGTTAGGGAAGGGAAGGACAGAGCATAAGGTAGGGAGGGATTTCCAGTTGTTACAACTGTGACAGGAGGTGTTGGATTGGGGGTATAATTTGGGGGGGTTAGTTTTGTGGGGATGGTAGGAAGGATGGCTGATGGTATCTCTAAGAGTTTGGAGTGTCATTTTGGTCTGGTGTCGGAGGCTCATCGTGAGGGCGACTAGGGTAATGGGTGTTGGGGACTAGGGTTCACTTCAGTTGCATAAGATGGCTGTGGGATGGCTGGTGTCTATTTGTGGAGGTGTATTGCATTACATTAAGGTTAAAGGCTTGCTGCAGGACTTTGGGGTACCTCTTTATAAGTCAAATATACGGTAGGGCGAGGCTAGCTTATTTGCATGTGGGTTACAGTGGTTGGTGGATGAATTGTGATGGAAAGATTTAGTTATTTGGCAGGCTTGGCAGCAAGGTAAGGCAGTTCAGTTGGTCGGGAGGGTATAGCTAGGATTACTTCAGTTGCATGGAAAGGTTGAGTAAATTATTCCGGTTAGTGGTCATCGGTTTGAAGGGTTGTGGTAGGTTGAGAAGGAAGATGGACAGACTTTGGCAATTGTCAAGATGGGTTTGATGAGGGGATTGGTGTTGGGATAGGGGGTTCAGGGGTTACAGTTCTTTGGCATTTATGCTATGGCTGTATTTAGTTATTCTGAAAGTGTTTTGAGGGTCACAGTTTAGGATGGTCATTATGTCTTATGCTTGTACTGGATACTTGGAAAGATGGCAGGATTGCTTTTTGGACTTTGATATAGGGCTGCTGTTAGGTTGATGGTAGATAGTTTGCCTTGTGTGGTTTCATGAGGCATGGGTTTTCTGTTCTGGTGTTACCTAGGGCAGGCAATGTCCCGAGGCATTACAAGGTTAATATTGGTAGTGGAATGAGAAAACATTAATGTATAGAAGTTATGCAAAGATATGGTCATTTAGTATTGGGAAAGGGATCACTGGTTTAACTGAGTCAAGTGGCAGCTTTCGGTGCTCATATGACAGGGTGTTGGGGTTGTTAGGGATCTAGTTGGATTTAGAGATGATAGGTACACCGAATGATGTTTGGCTGAACCACCTCTTTCCTTTGGTATGGGTGGTTAGGTTGTTGAAAGTCTGGTAGGAGAGAGGGGGAACAGCCTGGTCAGGCTGGTGGGCAGAGAAGAGGGACAGTCTTGCCCTCTTCTGTTCCCCCTCTGGTGTTGGATGTTTAAGTGGTAAATATAAGCAAGTGAAGGTAAGGACACTGCTTAGTTGGTTTGAGGTATAATTCAATAAATGGTATATGAAGTGAATTGTTGGACGCTGCTTCAAAAGTAAACTAAGTTAGTAAAGGTATGGACGCTGCTTACTGGGTCAGGATGAGTGAGGTCACGTTGTCCTGATTAACATTACATAGATGTTTATGCTGTAATTAAAATCAGTTATACTACGTTACATTGTAATTAAATACTGGCTATTAAAGCTGTATTATGGAAGTTTAATAAAGACCGTCAAACATCATTCGGTGTGATGTGTGTTTATTGAAGGGGACTGGGACAAAGCATTATTACTGCAAAACCTTGCTTTAATGTCTGACTAAAGTCAAGTCTCACTATTTTGTTGAAAATTAAAACTGTTTTACCCTTTGCTTTAGGTGTAGAAGGATAAAGCCCTGGCTGCAGCCCATTCAGACCAAATTCAAACACTGGCTTTGGCCTCTTGATGGTGGAGGCAGGAAGAATATACATGCCTATCTTGGGGAAAGCATGCTGAGCAGATCTTTTGTGAGCTCTGGTTGAAGCCAGAGCTCATGAAATAGCTGAAGTAGACATGCAAGAAAATCAGTGGGTATAACCAATCCAGGTTCAGGCATGCACATCCACAGAGTAATCCATTATAGGCAAGACATATTCACAGCTGCAGGGGGCTATACTTACACACATGCACTGAGCTGCCATTGTTGGGATTAGAACCACTACCTATCTAGCTGTACACACTATAGTGCTATGTACTTATGGCATGTGCCACAGGGTTTATCGTTATTGTATGGCTAGGCTTGTATGGGCCCTAGGGACAATAGCCTAGTACCAAACTATGAACCTATTATATCTTGGTCAGCTTAATAACATACAAATCAGCATGCAAGAGAGAGAGAGAGAGAAATACAGAGATATAGACAGACAAGGAATAGGGACATGACAAACTACATTATGAAACATGATGCAGTCTGTGTAGGTTAGCCTGGACATGGAGAAATTACAAAAAAAGGCTTTTTTAAGAAATCAGATGTGTTGCCCTGTTGTGCTTGCCCTTCGCTAAGCAAATAGCTTCTTCTGTCAGTTAACAAGTACATTGATGCACTTTGTGGGACAATATTTTGTTTGGCAATAAGCTTAAAAGTGTCTACCGCTTTCTCTCTTGAAATGTGTCCACCATGCCTTGAATTTTCATCAGACAACAAACATGACAATTTGAGATGTATATGCCCAACCATACTATGTCTAGGCTGATTATTGTTTTCAACTGACATCCACATTCACATCTCTAACCTTGCAGAGGCATTGCCTGTTTAGCTATGACTTGTCCACTAAAATCACTCTCCATTCCTAGTTTTAAGGAAACAGCAAATGCTCAGTCTCCATCTGATGCCAATAAATTTGAGAAGAGTTTACTTTTGACTCAGTTAAGTTGTCACATTGCCCATGTAGGATATAGTGACCACAGTTTTTATATAAAAAAAACACCACTTTTCAGCTCATGACAAAACATGAAACGTATAAGTGCAGCTATCAAGTATGCAGTCAGGAGTTTCAGTCCACCAGTAGTGATGCCTTGTAGCCAAGCAGAAGTGAGCTGCTTACAGACTAGACCTTAGAAAAACATAGTAATTCACCGACACTGCAGGATATAGAAAAACCTACAAAAATATTGCTGTTGCTGAGCGTGGCTCCAGTTTCGAGTTAGAGACAATTGTATTCATGGTGGGATACTCCTGAGAAGCATCACAAAATCAGGACATTTAATGTCTCACATGTAGCTGATGCAGGACATGGGGCACATCACTTAACACTGGAACTGTTGGACACAAATTGGGACAGGTGACAACCATAATCCCATTCATAACCCAGCAATCAAATGACCACACACATTAAAAGATCTGGTGACACCATCACCAGGAATTAACCACATGGAGAAATTCGAGTGATTGAATGACCATATTCTTCACACAGCACAATAAGAAAACTTAAACAAGCATTTTAGCAGGGAGAGGAACCCCCAATAACCAGTGCAACTTATGCTTGTGCTCTAAGACTGAATAAAGAGGAAAAAAGCAAAATAGGAACAATATAATCCACCAATTTCTGATTCTCCTTGCCTGTAGAAACTTCTAGATGACAAGTAAACAATAATAGTATTACTTAGCGATTGGGATTTCTATTTTTATTTATTTATTTTAATTTTGTCATTTGATAACTGGCCATGTGAACTTGTTACAAGAACAAGAGTAAAGGTAATGCATATGAACATTTTATTTTAATGTAGCCAATCAGCTTGCATGTTTTAAAATAACTGAGTGGAAAGTGCTACAAAGTGACCTGAAGTCAGGACTGAACCCAAGAGATTGAAGCTGTTAGGCAGAAGTCCTGTCAGTGATCACCCACAGTAGATATCTGACATGGCTTAGTGGTAAGTCACTTTGTCTATGGTGTGCAGGGTACTGGGTTCAAGCCTTGCAGAGGCTGTATCAGGGGCACAGGAAAATAATTTTCTTGGGTGGTGAAAGCCAGGGTACCTTTTTGGCTAGGCTTGTATAGGCCCTAGGGCCAATAGCCTAGTACCTACCTATGAACCTATGAACATATCAAGTGCAGCTTTATTATGTGAGGCCTAGTCAGTAAGGATTCACTGATCAGCTCCATTAACAATTGTCCTGCTAACACAGTAGAACAGTAGGAACTGAATACCTTCCCAAGCTTGAACTTTTATGTGAGACTGGAGTATGCTGGTGAAAGGCATGCTAAATACTCATGCTGCCACTGCCTCATTCTTTTCTCACTGTAGCTACATGCACATTCCTACTTATTTAAATCAGTAGTATAATGATCATGCAAGTCCCAGTAGGTGGGGAATATATTTGGACCCTTACTATTAATTCATGGAGTTGTCTACTTGCTTTCATGTTCAGTTACAAAGGGTTGCATGGATTTCACTTAAGGGAAAGAAAAAAAACAGCAATATTTTTTCAATGTGCCTATACATTTAAAACTGTCAGCTTTCAAAATCATAGTTAGGTGCCATTAAAAAAAAAAGCACAGCAGCGGTGGTGGTGCTGTGGTAGCGTTGTCGCCTCACAGTAGGACATTGTCCTGTTCGATTCTCAGCTAGAGCATCCTCTGTGTGGAGACATGCATGAATGGGCATACCTTCGTTGAAGGTTGTGCATCAGGGCCGGCAACTCGTCACGTAAAAATCTGCTGCCAATCATTAGCGGACCGGAGTTCCGCTGTGGCGACCCCTAACCGGAAAAAGCAGAAAGACACAACAACAACAGCAGAGCATTCAAAATCATTGCACTTAAAATGTTGTTGTGTACATTTACACTCCTGTAGGTGGGGACATAGTATATAAAATTGTCCCTAGGGACCATGACTTGTAAAATGAGCACCTATGGTAAGGGCAGCCATAGAAATACAGAGTTAAATGATTGTGAAAGTCCCAACACTAAACAACTGAGTGTCTACATCACATTAAAAAATATGCATGGAAAATATATGCAGCATATCTTTATGTAAAATGTAATTTAAGCATATATAGAAGACAAGTATACATTACATTTCTTTCACAAGTAAAATGCAATGAATTAAATGATGCAACCTCCACATATCCACACATTTACTGTACGAGATGCTTCTGTACAGCTACACAACTATAAACCCTAGTAATTCACAAATTTAACTGCAAGGCATGAGTCACAAACTACTTATTTCTCTTTCTGCAGTTTAGTACACATCAAAAGTTTCCACAATAATATAAATGTTGAGCAAGCAAAGACTGCAAAATTCAGTTTTATCTTGCTAGAATATTTTCAAATTAAAAGACACTTGCAATAAAAAAGGCTGATCTGGTTAACAAAGCAATAGGATAAAATAGAAACACAATAATCTCTCATTTTAACAGAAATACCAGAAATTCATTTAACAGCAGTTGTTACATCAAAATTTCAGTCATATAAAAACATGTTCATGCTGGACTATATTAAAAATATCATGTGTTCAGACATATGCTAGCATATGCCATCCACACTGCAGTCGCAACACTGCTGAAGGTTGGTATTTTTGCAAACAGTACAACTTTAGACTTTTACATCTGTGAAGATATGAAAGTTGTGTACTTTTCAGGTTACGTGTACAACTTGTTTTTAATGTAGCCAATCAACTTACTGAAAAAAATACATTGATCATTACTTGTTTTACCTACAGATGCAGAGTAGACCTGGAGGGATTTGCTAGCAATCCAAATTGAGCCATGAAGCAGCAGCAGAACAAATCTCTCCTTCATCCCAGGGGCAGGTTGCTCACAGATATTCACAGAAACTTATTGGTATACATATACAAGTATGGGTGAGACCCCAGAAAACAGTGACAGCCAGAGATCTGTTCTATTAAGACACAGTGACAAGACTATTTGCCAATCACTGAATCAGAAACCAACCACAAAAATTCAGACAACAATTATGCTAGTCTGCTTCAATTACTACAGATCTTTTTAGCCCTGCCAGGTCATGCTGCAGTCTTCTACTGTGCCGTTTTTAAATTGTTCATTCTCATTGTGTTCTCTAAAACCTCTTCCAGCTGGCACTAGAGTCCTCATCTACATCAGTGGTGCTAAACAGTTGGCAACATCTGTTACTGGTGCATATCATAGGTCTCAACCTTTCACCTCCAAAATGTGGAACACTACCTCTCGTAATGAAGAGCACAAGGGCAAAATGTGCAACACTTCCTAATACATTGCTAACAGCTTCAACAAGGAAGCTCACAGGTCGGTTAAAATTATTTACTTTACACTTACAAGATGTTCTGTTGAAGAATTACTATGATACAGTATTATTTACCATGGATATCAGTTAAAACAATTCTAACTCTGAATGTGTGATAGAGCCTTTCAGTGTGGAACAGAGAGGAGCACGGACTTTAAGATTCAGAGTGAGGAACAATCCTCTTAAAGAGGTACACTTCAGAGGTGTGGTACATATGACCACGAGGAGCGCCAGAACTCATTCTTTCATTGCCTCTCTTACTACGATGAGAAACTGGAAATCACACCTGTCTGAAGTCAGATCAGGACACTAGGGCAGATACACTTTGGAAAGCTAAAGTTGGAAAATTCTGCCTAAATAAAATAAAGAGAGCTGTGTAATACGCCTAGTTTTTGTCAAAGTGAATGTTTAGTTTAGACTGGCCTAAATAAATAGCAGTTTTTTTTTCCATAAATAATGCTCACCCCCTAAAGGGCCCATCTTTATACCAGAAGAATGCAAAGTTCCTGTAATCACGGCTGCACAGGTAAAAACTTCACTCTCCAAAGCCAAGAACACAGCATCCATGGGACCTGACAACATCCTAGGCTGCCTTCTACATGAACTACAGAATGAACTGGCACCCCACCTAAGTACCATGTTCAATCATAGCCTCACCTCAGGCTTTGTGCCCATTGAATGGCGCACAGCAACAGTTATCCCACTCCACAAAGGGGGGGGGCCACAACAGACCCTGGGAACTACCGCCCCATTAGCCTGACGAGCCTCATCTGCAAGGCCATGGAACGTATCATCATGGAACTCATAAACAAAGACATTGGAGATCTCCAAATTCTGGACCCCACACAGTTTGGGTTTGTAAAAGGCAGATCATGTCTCCTAAACCTGATAGACTTCTTTGAAGTAGTCACCAAAGCCATAGAAGAGGGTAAGGTGGTTCACACAGCCTATCTAGATCTTGCCAAGGCATTCAACACCATCCCCCACTCTGGAATTATAGATAAACTCACTAAACTAGGTATAAATCCCTATGTTACAAGATGGGTTGCCAACTGGCTTACTGAAAGAACCCACACCGTGAAAGTAGCAGACTTCAAATCAGACTTCAGACCAGTGACAAGTGGAGTACCACAGGGTTCAGTCCTGGGTCCTCTCCTGTTTGGTATCTACTTCTCTGAAGTACAGGTTAACACAGAAGGTCTTTGGCTAACTAAATTCGCAGATGACTGCAAACTAGGAGCCATAATTGAAACTCCTAACGATGTGGACATCCTACAAAAGGGCCTCACTGAGACAGATGCCTGGTGTCAAAGACATGGTCTCAAGCACAATGCCAAAAAGTGCACTGTCATCCCCTTTGGTAAAAACTCTGTACCCATGAACTACCACATAGGCGGTAGTCTACTTAACACCGAAAGTGTGATAAGAGACCTTGGGACACAGGTGGACAGTAGTCTCTCCTTTGATAGCCACATTGCCACAGTGGTCAGGAAATCCTTCTACGTGGCACACCTCATCACAAAAGGTTTCTCATCCAGGAAAAAAAGAGGTCATTGTTCCCCTCTACTCATCACTCATTAGACCCATTATAGAGTACAACATCCCTTTTGGTATGTACCTCACAAGACATCTACAACAACTGGAAAGGCCGCAAAAATACCTCACAAAGAGGATTACTGGCCTCAAACAGATGCCTTACGCAGACCATCTCAAAAAACTCCAGCTTTACTCCGTCGCATATAGCCTACTCAGAGGCGATCTCTGCCTAACATACAAAGCTATGTCAAACCCAGAGCTGTTGGACATGCTCCACTTAAAGAAATCCCAGTCCCTCCGAGCTACAAGCCCTAGGGACCTAAACCTTGTCACCACAATAAACAGAACATGCTGGAGGGATAGATTCCTGTCCCAGAGACTTCCCATACTCTGGAACAGACTACCTATCTATGTCAAACAGAGCTCCTCATTAGCACTCTTCAAGAAAAATCTTGATGATTGGATGGGTAATAGGAAATTCACCCTGGGGATAATTTCTGTGGTTCTGCTTGACAGGGGCACAGGAAATAATTTTCTTGGGTGGCAAAAGCCAGGGTACCTTTTTGGCTAGGCTTGTATAGGCCCTAGGGCCAATAGCCTAGTACCTTCCTATGAACCTATGCAATATTCTTTTTACCCGTCATGCATTTACCTCCCAGAATATTGAGTAAGAAACTAAATGCAGAGTTGTAATACATTATACTCTGGCTTCTAAGATTACATCCTACGTATAGAGTGTAGATAAATACAACTGATGGAAAGTCTCTACAAACCTGTTTATGGCAAAAACAATAATTGGTACTGTTAAGCAACGAGGTATACATTTAGTTAATTTAGTTTTATTTTACATTTATTTACCAAGATGGTCCAACTGGACACATGTCCTTTTTCAGCAGTGGCCCGGGGAGAAAAGCTACAGTTAATAAGTAGACAGAGTAGTACAAGACATAAAGGTCATACATTTAAGTGTGATTAAATACAAATCAATACAAGAAGGAGAAAAGCTCCAGTTAGTAAGTAGACAGACCAAATAAGAATAAAGAAGAACATGGTCATAAATGGAGTAGTACAAAACATCAAAGGTCAAAACTTAAATGTGATGAAATATAAATCAGTACAAGACACATAACAGTAGTATATACAATGTTATACAATGTAGTATATACAATGTTATACAATGTGTTATGGCAACTAGTAGTGTATATTCCATTAGTAAATTAGAAGAATCTTATGCAGGATGTGGAATATAGAGAGTCAGGGGGAGAATAAGATTGTGGCATGTGTAAGATCCCATAGTGTATTTCAGTTGAATTTAGACAGTGGAAGAATATTGTTTGAGGTAGGTCACATTGTGATGTTAAAAATAATTTTAGTTTCCGTGTATTACATTAGGCAGGAGCAGTTGAGAGTGATTTCCTATATATCTGCCGGGGTTGGAGCAGGGGCAGAGTGATTTACTATGGAGATGACTTTTTAGGTTAGTTTTAAATAGTGGCAAGGCTTCTATAGAGGTAATGTTTACAGGCAGTTAATTCCAGATTTTACCTGTGTAGTTCGCAAATAGGGAGTCCCTGCTTGGTTTTTGGATAAGTGGGTTTTTATTTGTTGTTTGTATGAGGAATGGAGTGGTCTGCTGGTAACATAGGGTTGAAGAAGCGTTTCTAATGCTGGTATTTTATGTGGCTATGACCAGATTTTGTGGGTCATTGTTAGTTGCGTATATTTTAGGAGTTGGGGGAGCTCTAACCAGTTAAGCTGTTTCAGTGCGAGGCAGTAGTGTGATCTAGCTGGTGAATTTATGGCATATCTTACAGTTTTATTGTAGCAGGATTCAAGTTGTTGTAATTCAGTTTTCTTGAAATTAGTGAGGGCGGGGGCTGCATACAATAATGTGGAGGTTAAGTGTGCTTGTGCAATGGCTATTTTGGTATTTTTGGCAAAGATGAGTACCACGTTTTTTATGTACCCTTTTCACTGTCTGGGAAATGTGAATATCAAATTTAAGTTTGCAGTCTATTTCTACACCTAAAAGTTTAGTGTGTGGTGATGATGGTATTGGTAGTTGAGGTAATGAAGGTGCTGGAGTGGGATGTAGCTTTATTAGGGAGGAAGATTTTTTTTTTTACGGTTTAAGATTACATGTAATACAAACAACCTTTGACACTTGGCTTTGGCCTGAAATTACTCACGGCAAGTACCAATCACTGCAAGGAAAAATAAGTATTTTTATAAAAATATAATTATATATTCTTATAGACTACAGGAAATCAAAGATAAACACACTCTCTGTTTTAGAACAAGAGACATTTGATTATCAGACTATGTCCAAGACCTTAATAGATGAAAATGAAATCTGTCTGATACAATGTAGTCAAGGGGCACACATAAGTTGGACAGTGAACATAATTAGTTGCTCCACAGAGGAGAAATGATTCACTCATGCCTACCACAAAATCTGTAGCAGGCAATGAGTGCTTTCCTATCCAAGGGTTATTGATAAAGCCTGTTCCTCTGTTGAAAGGGTCTAAATAGCAGAAGCTACCGTATCCCCTGAAATGAAGGATTTTATTTTTTTATTGACAGCCCATCTTCCACCTTTATCACTAGGCCAAGCCTTTGCTTTGCATCAGCCTGTCAACCAAACTGAGATAAAGGCAGCAAAAAATAAATTTACATCTAACAGAGCCTCAGATTAATAGTGTCTGCCTACTAATATTTGAAAAAGTTGGCATAATGCTTTGTTTGGGTCTGTCTTTTATTGAATTATAGGATCACAGGATGAAACTGAATTCCTTTTTGCTCTAAAGCTAAATTTCTACCACTGTATAGCCAGAAAAAGATTCCTATATTACTGTTTATGTTATTGCCTGTGAAATAAAGGTCTGGGTCAGAGTATGAAACAAAATTGGCATAATTAGCACCTCACAAATGGGTTCAACATATGGCAAAAGTGTTTGCACAGCAAAGTTTTCCTTCAATTCATAGGTACTCTGTTCAATGGAATGAGTTACAAAGTCACTGTGCTTGACCACTTAAAATTCTGTTGCTGCACAGTGTAAGTGGAATTTTAAAAGACCACATAGAATATTAAGATTATAAAAATAACTCATTTTTCCACTATTTCTGGCGGTAGTCAAAAGTTTACTCTAGGAATGAACTAGGAAGACTGTGGGTAATGTATTGATATATTTATCACATTTTCAAAAGTGTAGTTTTCTGTAATTAAAAAAAAAAAAACAGTGTCCAACCTAGTATTAACTGGTGGATTATAGACTTCAAGAGATAGTTCCACTGCCATTTGGTCTATAAATGCTGAGTATGTAAAACAAATGCAGTTTCAACAAACGGCAGGGTAATGGTATAATTTATGCTCGCAAAGGTCATCTGTCACATCTATTTTCTTATGAAAATGCCCTTGGATTTATTCCGGCTGGATTATTTCTGAAACTGAATAGCAATACATGTGTGCTGTATTCAATGGTAGACTTTACTGACAACTTAAAATGATGACCAATACATCACCCACAGTCTTCTAACCAACCTCTCATCTTCTATCTCCTCAAAACTAAAAAGTTGCTACAACAAAATTGCTAAATTTTCTACTAACTCAAAGCAGTCATCTCACCATTGCATCTCCCTTCATTCTCTTCAATGGCTTGAACTTACTAACCATCTTGACTACCTCCAACTTACTACAGCACACAAACTCATTTTAAACCCTCTGCTTGCCCTGCACTTTCTAACATCTTGCCTTTCTACACTCCTCTCAGACCTCTAAGATCAGCCCACCAAAATCTTCTCACAGTGCAAAAACCTAAACGTCCCCCTGGCCACCTTCTATTTTCTTATACTATAGCAAGGAAATGGAACCTGCTCCCTCCCCTGCTAAGATCCACTACAAATCCAGAAAAAATTAAATCTCTACTCCATAATCACCTCTCACTAAACTGGAAATGTAATTATATACTTCCTACCTAAATCCTTTCACTTCCCCTTGTAATTACCTCCCTCCTGCCCCTCTTTCTTATAACTCTCTTTATCCCCCACCTTCTACTTTCTTCATCTTCACGCCACTGTAAACTCTATGTAAATTCTCTTATATCTTCACTTCCCTCTGACTACGTGCCTCTTCTTGCAACTGTAACTTTCACTATTTACATAAAATGTATCATTCATCTGAAACTTAAAATGAAACTATATATTTTGTTTTCTGTACTATTAATACAATCTGTATAAAAATTTGCATTTTTCCTATTTGTAAATTGTTTAAGGGTGCAATTTCATTGTAATATGTAGCTTAAAGTGTGTAATGTTTATGATCGGAGCTTTTCTCCCCGGGCCTCCACTGAAAATGGGCCCTCGAGCCCAGCGGACTTCCCCGGTTATCAAACTGGAAATAAATAAATAAATAAATGATCATAACTTATGGTTCAGGGGCTGCAGATATGTTTTGCTGCGTTATACCCATAATTACTTGTTCTGATATATAATACCTACAGTATTACTGAAAGGCAGCTTATCATTTTATATATTCTTCATGTGAAAACCATCACTCTGTGTTACATTTAATCCCCTTGCTTGAAACTGCCAGTTTCAGGCCTTGTAAATGGTCTATAGTCCCTTGACATAACATTGACTTTGTGGCGGATGACACCAGGGAGGTATGTCTATTTTAAAGTGGAAGGGTTTGAAGGATAAGGCCTACTACCAAAAGCTTGACATTCCTCACTTTATTCTGGTGGAGCAATTGTAATTGCACATGGCCAGTCACAAGGGCATTTGCTTCCCAAGAGGTAGTATCACAGGTATTCTAAAGCCCATTCAATAGCCAGATGCTCATGCTCAGTGGCTGGATATTTAGTTTCAGCTCTGTTGAGCTTCATAGTTTAATAATGTATAAGGTGTTCTTTCTCACCTGTTTTCTGAGAATGCGCATCTAAGCCCACTTGTGATGTGTCTGTGTGCACTATAAAAGGATTAGAGAAGTCAGAGGATGCCAAGATGGACTCAGAGTACAGGATGTCTTTTAACTATCACTAAATTCAGTATCCTGCAGACTGCTAAGAGGTAACGTGTGTCTGGCATGCAAGACAACCTCCAACCCATTACCAATGGATTTACTGCACATCATCAAGTCAAATGGCATCAAAAATACTCAGTCTAGGGATCTAAACCTCTTCGGCAACATCAACAGAATGGTTTGGAGGAAGTATATTTTGCAGAGAATATCACTGTTCTAGAACAGATTCCCCATCCACACAAAGCAAAGTTCATCCCTGTCCATATTCAAGTGCAATTTGGTTCTTTTCAATGTGAAACAGAAAACTTACGCCAGGACTACCCTCTGTACTACTACTGGACAGAGGCAGCTTCTAAATGCTTTATTTCCTGCATGGGCCTCCTCAAATTATCTGTGATATAATCCTAGTTATTTTCATTAGGGATAATATACCATTATCGACCATGGGTTGGGTGAGGACAATCTCTAACCAAATGGGATAGGTTAATTCGAACACAAATAGGGAAACTGGCTAGGTTTAAAGTGGCCCACAAGGACAGCTAGCCTAGTAATTACCTATGAACCTAAGAACCTTTGAAATCCTCTACCTCAAAGGTCCCACCTGACTTAAGTGGACATTTACAACTTTGTAAGATTAGGAAGTGGACAGGCAGTGGTAAAAAAAAAAGTGTGGTACAAATTTCCTATATGGAATCTAAATGGGAAAATTCAACATTGGAGCAGACCAGTGGGAGTTGAAAATAGAGATTTTTTTTTGGTCTGATCCATTAATGGAATTCTCCAATAGCATTTTGTCAAATCCAGGTTCTCAAGAATCTAACCTTCCCTAACATCTCGGTCAGCTCATCTACCTTAGCATGGGATAGCTGCTGAACATGGATATGCTTTTGACATTTTTGAAGTTGTAACAAAACCTAATGGTTCCATGAGCCTTTGGTGCTAGAAGTATGGAGCTGTTACTATCATTATTAAACTTTTTTTTTTTAAACTCCTAGCACCAATATTTTCTTCACTTCTTCTTGGACTGCCTTCCTTTTAGACTTGGATATTTGGTAAAGCTTAAGGTTTACTTTTTCACCTGGACTAATCTATATATTTACTTAAATTAGATTGGCAATTTAGGGAAAATCTCTGTTGCAGACTCCTTTATGTCTTGCATTTGAGGTATTAACATGATCACATATATCACCATCAAACCTCTCAACTTTTTAATGCAAGAAATATAAACAAAGCCTAAAATAATGGGGAGGGCACAAAGGCCCAAAAATAGGGACATATTTTAAATATCGCTCTTATAAACTTAGAAAGTTGCTTGAACAGGATTTGTGTTAGCATACATTTTCTGAAGGTTATGAAGTCTGAAACTTCAATGTCTGTCATTATACAGTAGCTTCACTCCTCAGTGATTTTCCAGAACACCACAAATTTTATTAGGAACAGACCAAAAATATGAGGCGGAAATCCAGAGAGTTGAAAGGTATGATCACCACCTTTGGTAATGACAATAGCCCATTCTTTTTTCTTGCTTTCTGAAATCAGCTGCCAGAATGACCAGGGTTGTCTCTGTATCTTCTCATGGTTTAGGACATTTATATATTTATTTCCTGATATTTATTTGTTTGCTTAACCCTATAGTTTACCTTACCCTTTCTACAGTCTCAAAGGATCCGTAACATCTGGCAAGTTTATTTTTGACCAAAGTACTAAAAGTCGTGCAATGCCTCTGACCTGAAATTGTCTCCTTTATGCTTTTCTGTTATACACTCAGTGTTAAGCAGCTTTACGCATTCCTGACGTGTTCAAGGACTAATGGTATTACTATTGATAGCCTGTCCCTGAGGGAGATGCAATGTTTAATAGAGCCTTGAATGGGGTCATCTCCTCCTCCCATGTCCACTTGGCAAAATCTAGTAATCATCTAAGGTATGTCACACAGGAGATTTTAAAGGGACTGAATACTGTGGATCAGAGGCATAGCTAATGTGGGGTGAAGGAGGTAAGTAACCTGGGTGCAAGGTGTTAAGGGGCATGATCCACAGATGCCGATTAGTTGGTAGCACAGTACTACAGTACTAGTACTTATTTCCATACCAGCATTTCTAAATGACGATTTGGAAATGAATGCCAACGCAACATTTGAGATCAGAACTGACATATTACATGTTACATCTGTGGATTAAGTCGTAGCAAGTTGTTTGGTTACAATTTTTAAAAGTAGAAAGAACTTTTGTTTTTCTGATTTCTGAAGTTAAAGGACCTGCTTTAAAGAGGGGATGGGGTGTCAGATGACAGAATAACTAGCTAAATCTGTTATGGGCGCTTGGTGAACCACCCAGGTGTCAAATAAGGAGATACAGCAACAACTGATAAAGTGACAGAATAGGATGTCAAAAATTAACACAGATTTTAATGGCACAGTAAAACAGTTGTAGACAGTGCATTACAAAAGTGAGAATATGTTATATCTCAAACTGGCTCTCTCCTGATGGAAGTAAAGCTTTGCAATTAATGTATTCCACTAAAATTTGAACAAAGGCTACCATTCATTGCACTATGTTCAACCACTGGTACAAGTCTACACACTACCATACATAAAGCACATACATTTATTTTACTTACTAATCATGAACTCATTTCTGTAAATAGCTAAAAAGTCACACTGGTTACTAGTAATCGGTAAAGCAGTTCTTCTACCCTGTACAGTGATCTTCAAAATTGTAAGCCACCATCAATGCTCCCAGTAGTTAGTAAACATTTAATTAACAACTCATTCTTATTCCTTTTGAAACGTCAGCAATGACCCTGCTCTAACACAAGCCAGAACCTACTAGATGTGGCCACTGTTGAGAAGACAGTTTTAAAGATCAGTATAGCCTGATGAAATCAACTTCCAACTGACATCAGAAATCAGAAAAGCCTCAAAACCAAAGTACAAGAGCATCTTACTATTTATATGATGAGAATGCTATAAGGTTCCCATTGATAGACACATGTGCACTGTTTTTTAGATTAACTTAAGAACATTAACATAGTACTCCATATCTAACAGCAGGCAGCAGGTAAAATAAATCCAAATTTGATGCATATACAAACTGGTAAGTGCTTTCATTATGGAATCATAGCTTCCTCAGACCCTAATGTAACATCTTTACTAAGCATTTATATAACACTAACATAATACACAGAACAAGCAAAAGCTAAAACTAATAAAACAATTAAAGAGTTAAAGCTGAACTCACTAAAAAAGTAAATCCAGCAAAAGGAAATAGACGTTAAATTTTCCTTTTCTTTCTAGCTTTTAAATCAGGTTTCAAAGGTACAAATTCATTTAAACCTAACCCCAAATGAGAACACAGTTTGGCTATCCATTTTGCTTCACATCTTTCTGTCTATTTTCAGTGTTACCCAACCTAGCATTCTCATATATAACATCTAACACAGTAAAATAAAACCTGTGTGCATTACCTTGCATCTGTAAATGTTTAACTAAGGCACTGACAGTGTTACCTTTATTTATACAATATATATATATATATATATATATATATATATATATATATATATATATAGTTCCTAATAAGTTCATGAAACCGATGGTTGGTTTTGCCAACATAAAATGAGCTGCATTGCTCACATTTGGCTAAATAAACAATGTTCATGGTGTCCCAGTTAACCATAACATTTAAAAAATATTTCATCCCTGTCTGTGTATGAACAAACTCATTACCCTCTCTAACATACTGACAAAACTTACAAGTGCCACACTTTTTAGTTACCTCTCCCTGTTGTCCATAGCCCAACTTATAAGGATAACAAAATAACCTATTTAAATTCATCATATTCCTCTAATGAAACTTAGGAGGTATGCCAACTAATGTTTCATCAGATGAATCAGAGGTTAAATTATGCCGATTCTTTTTAATTACATTAGTGACCTTATTTATGTCACTGTAGAAGTAAAAAACTTCCATATCCACCACGCGGTTCAAACTGTTAAAAAGGTTTATTCCAATCTTTGAACAAAATAAAAATGAAATAAAAATTCCGATAAGCGCTTTCGGCAAGATGCGCCTTCTTCAGATCGTTTGATTTACAAAGTCAACAATCACCTTTTAACTACAAGGATGTCCAGTCATGTTGCTTATTCATAGTACTCAGACTCATACAACCAATACCTTGTGTTTCTTCATTTCATATGCCACCAATAGTAGTACATGCAGCAACTCTTCCTCGTTAGAAACACAGTTTCATAGACCAATTAGATAGAGTTCTCTAACCCCAGTTACCAATTAAAGATTTCTAAACCTCAGCACCTGATATACCTAGCTACTTGCTGCCAATGTGATGCCTTCTACATTGGGAAAACAGACCAGTGGTTGAAAGATCACATTTTAAGGCACCTAAGAGATATTCGGATCTCAGATCCAAATAATGCCTTAGCTGTACATTCTTTGAAGTATTCATCCCATAGCTTTAGGTTTCAAGCTATTGAAGTGGTAAATCAAAATATAAGAGGGGGTGATACTAAGAATCGTACTGAAGTAAGAGAAATCAGTTGGATTGTTAATTTAAGAGCAAACCATCCACCTGGACTAAATATGATGGTTCCGTTTAAACCTATTTTAAAAGCTAGAAGGAACACTTGGGCCATACATGAAAGTTTTTATTTAGTCTTTTAGAGGAATGTTGCCTCTATTATAAGTATGGTTATGATGCAAGTTTCTGCCTTACTTTTAATGTATACAGGCATAAAATGAAGAAGCACTGCTTGCAATAGGAAGTAAAAGTGATTGGAGAATGAGGCATCATACCTCCAACGAGAAAGAGTGTTTTGCCACATTATCATTGGCCCCATAGGAAGGCCTGTCTACAATAACAACATTTAATAGGTGTTGGCCAAAAAAGCATTGTTTACAGGAAGGAATAATGAAACAACGTTTCATGAACCGAAAGGTGTTTCTTTGCATAAATGCAGGTTTTAGCTAAACCTCTTTTTTTGTTTAGATCAAGAGAATTTGGGCTGACTTAGATCTAAAGTGCTCTGGCTAACAACAAGAAACAAGGAACTGGATGAAAGTTGCTTTTATTGCAAGTAAAGCTATTATGCAAGTCTTTGCCTTATTTTCAATGTATATAGGCACAGAATAAAGAAGCGCTGCTTGTAACAGGAAGTAAAAGTGATTGGAGAAGGAGACAGCATACTTCCTATGAGAAAGAGTGCTTTGCTATACCATCACTGGCCTTATAGGAAGGCTTGTTCATAATAATAACATCCAATAGGTGCTAGCCAAAGAAAACATCGTTCATAGAAGGGAACAATTAAACACATCTTTATTATGAATCGATAAGCAATTGTATGCATTATTGCTGGTCCTAGTTAAAAGCACCTTTCTGTTTAGATCAAGGGAATTTAGGCTGATCAAGTTTTAAAGTGGCTTGGTTAACACTGAGAAACAAGGATGTAGACGTGATTTGTGGAGGTGAATACGCTCTATCAAAAGGAAAGAGATAATATAAATCACACCATTGGACTTGAATTTAGACTTGGCCAACGGATAGGTTTAGGCTCAGTGAGCCTTGATTGGCACTTGGAAGCAGAGAATTACATGTGATTGGAGAGTAAAATCTTATATTTCGTAATAAGGAAGAGTTTTCTCATATGTTACAATTAGCAGCTCATGAAACAAAAAATAGAGAAATTGGCTGAAATCATAAAGAAAGGAAATAGCTGTGATTTGTGGATGTTTTCATGCTCCACCAATGGAAAGGAATCACAGCATATTTGGATATTTGATGTAAAGCTAGGACAAGTGTATGCAGCTTATCACTGATAAGCCGAGGTTTAGTAATCTTTAATTTGTAACTGAGGTTAGAGAACTCGATGTAATTGGTCTATGAAACTTCGTGTTTCTAACGAGGAAGAGCTGTTGCATGTACTACTATTGCTGGCATATGAAATGAAAAAACACAAGGTATTGGTTGTATGAGTCTGAGTACTATGAATAAGCAACGTGATTCGACATCCTTGAAGTTAAAAGGTGATTGTTGACTTTGCGAATCAAACGATCTGAAGAAGGCATATCTTGCCGAAAGTGCTTATTGGAATTTTTATTTCATTTTTATTTCGTTCAAAGATTGAAATAAACCTTTTTTAACAGTTTGACTGTGTGGTGGATATCGAAGTTTTTTTCTTCCAACAATTGTGTCTACTTTTCTTCGATACGTTCAGCAGCTTAACTTTGTTTTCATTTCTACTTATTTATGTCACTGGAAAAAGTCATAGGGCCTCTTAAAATATTGCCCTTTCTATCTTTTCTGTGTGGGTCCTGGGTGGGGGTCATAAAATAGGGTCTCACAACATCCTTCCTATGCTGGTGGACACCATTCATCCCCTTAGCTATCTCAGTCTCCTTATACCCCATATCTTCAAAAATCATCCTTCAGGGTCACATTAAAGTCAAGGATGTTGAGTAATTTATCATATAGTCTAAAGGTCCTTAACATTTGTCCCTTCACCACATTCTCAAACACATGGTTTGGATGCATACTGCTACGATGGATAAAACTTGGTTTGTAACAATCCTTCCTATAAAGGCTTGTAATAAGTCTATTACTATCAGGCTCTCTCTTTACCATAACATCCAAATAGGGTATTTCAGTATGAGACTTAGTGGCAGTGAACTGCAAAAAAGTCTATAGTGGAATAAGATAGCAAATTAAGACATCTAATTCCACTATGCTGCCAGTCCAAACCATAAAATAGTCATCCACAAACCATTGGTAACATTTTATTTAATGACCCCACCATCTCAAACTCACTAGAAACTCACATTCCCAATTCCCATACAGCCATAACAGCATTGGAGTAGCTATTGGCACAAGGTGTGCCCATAGCTATGCCATGCCTCTAATATCTATTGTTGAGATGGTTTTGGAAAATAGCATTTTTACATTCAAGGAGAAATACAATTAATCTGCCTAGCATCCAAATCACTTCTCATTTCAATAAAATCCTTAACCATTAAAATACCTTGCTGATTGGGTATCACTGAACAGTAATACAACACCAAGTGTTACCAAAAGGTTACTAGATGGAAATACATCATCCTTGGAAAACTCATACAAAATCAAAAAGAAATTGCTGTGTATTTTTTAACAAAAAAAACATAAGTGTCCAACATCGGTCTCAACTTTTTCTCTAGATAAATGGACAGATTCAGTGAGCCCTCCCCCCAGCAACTATAGGTCTAAATGAAGGTTGGCTCATGTTCTTATGAATCTTGGGTAAACCCTGAAATAACGGAACAAGAAGTAAATCAACTTTTAGGTACATGTACAAATCATCAGGAATAGCTCCTTCTAACTTGGCATTATGAAGCAAACCATGAACACTGCTAATAAAACCATATAACTCAGCCTTAGAAATACATTTATAAGTTTCACTTTGGATAACATAGCACTCAAGCTATTATAATAAAATTCACAGTTCATAACCATCACCATGTCCCCCTTGTCAGCAGATTTTATCACAATACTTCATTCATTCATAAGGGAGTGTAAAAGACAACACTCTTCTGGTGACAAATTAACAAACCTGCAACCACAGTTTTACCTTTCTATAACACATAAATATCATATTCACACATTCTCTAAAACACTTCTAATGTAGAATTATTGACAGAACAAGTGCACTGGGTTCATGAAATAAAACTTTGTCGGAAACAGTCTCTCCAAACTGTAACTTCAACATAATATTTTGTGCAAACAGTTTTAAATAAAAAAATAACATCCACCACGTAACAACCTTGTGGGGGAATGAAAGATAAACCTTTACTCAAAGTGGACACTTCTGCCTCAGACAGCACCTTCGTAGATATATTGTGTATCAGCGTTCCTCTCGCATGAACCACATTCTCTTCACACTGTTGTTCTCCTTTCCTTTGTGGCTCTTCTTCACTTCCCCTTTCCTTGATTGCATGAGTGTGAGTGGTCACCTGACCCATGTGTTTTGATGGGCTGTGGCAGAGCTGGAAAACCCTGCCCCATCAAACCAACAGCAGTTTTCCTTCTAACCACTGGTTGCTTAACAGTCTAGTCATAGCTGGAGTCACCCCCTCTCTGGTTAGTATTCACTGGTTACTGGTCTCTTTGGGGGGAGTGGTATATACAAAGTTATCACTCAACATAGTAGTTAACTTAAGAGAGCTATTTGGTGCTGTTTTAGCTAAGACCACGTCATCATGGCCTTCAAATGCATCAGAGGATTCTGCTGTGTTCAATTTCTCATTTGTCACAGTTCTTGGTGAGGAAAAAATATGATCAGCACAAAAATCACTTAAATCACGGTTAAGTTTCTTCCTCTTACCGCTAATAGGTACTCACATTATCTATAATCTCACTGATGGCCAGATTAACCTCATCTGGCAACATTAGTGTACAGAGTTCACTTTCTTGTCATCAAATATCAGCACAAAGTTCAGTTTCTTTAGGCAAAAAAAAAGTTTATCAGCAATTGAGGGTAGCAAAAACTAGTCTCCAAATTAATTTTCTGCCAAGATGCTAATATTTAGGGTATTAAGTCCCATACAAGGACGTATTAAAAACCCTGAGGCCCCTTGGTATAACTTTAAACTGTATACAACCTTCAGAATGCAGTCTCTGGTGTTAATAATGTTTAAGTTCATACAAATTATTTTCTACAGTCCTCAGTTTAGCAACAAATAACTTCCCTGCTTCCCCCTCAACAGTACTGGATTCATTCAAAGAGTATTCACTGCTCAATGGGGGGGGGGGGGGGGGGTTGCATCAACATTCAGAAGTCTTGTCATCCTGTTGTTTCTCATTGTTAACTGCTCATGGTTCATTGCAGTGTCTATAGCTGGATTACCAGATAATCCTTCAGCCATGCTCCCCTGGTAAAACCAAAAATCCCAAATGTAAAGCACAAAAATTCCACCAGCAGACAAATCACACTAGCAGCGAGATATCAAAACTAAGTGCAGACAAAAGCACCAGTGTCAAAACACAGCAGTCACAGTTCAATATATCCACAGGTAAAATAGACAGAAAACAACGGGCAGCAGGTAAAATAAATCCCATTATTGAAACACAGCAGTCACAATTTAAATTATCCAAAGGTGAAGTAGGCAGCAGGTAAAATATATCCATGTTTAATTCATATACAGACTAAGTGCTTTCACTATAAAATCATAGCTTCTTCAGACCCTAGTGAAACAACACCTGTACTAAACATTTATATAACACTGTCATAATACACAGACCAATCAAAAGCTAAAATTAATAAAACAATTAAATAGTTAAAGCTGAACTCACTAAAAAAGTGAACCCAGCAAAAGGAACTAGACATTACTTTTTCCTTTTCATTCTAGCAGTGTGGCACTTGTAATTTTTGTCAGTTTCTTAGAGAGGGGTAATCGGTTTGTTCATCCACAGACAGGGAAGAAATGTTTTTTAAATGCTATGGCTAATTGTGACACCATGAACATTTTTTATTTAGCCAACTGTGAGCCACGCAGCTCATTTTATGTTGGCAAAACCAACCGTCAGTTTTGCGAATGTATTAGGGACCATATATATTGTATAAATAAAAGTAACACTGTCAATACCTTAGCTAAACATGTTCAGATGCAAGGTAATGCACATAGGTTTTATTTTACTGTGTTAGATGTTATATATGAGAATGCTAGTTTGGGTAACATTGAAAAGGAAACAGAAAGATGTGAAGCAAGATAGACTGCCAAACTACGTTATCATATGGTGTTAGGTTTAAATGAATTTGAACCTTTTGAAACCTGTTTTAAAAGGTAGAAGGAAAAAGTAATGTCTATTTCCTTTTGCTGGGTTTACGTTTTTAGTGAGTTCAGCTTTAGCTTTTGATTGGTCTATGTATTATGGCAGTGTTATATAAATGTTTAGTAAAGATGTTGTTTCACTATGGTCTAAAGAAGCTATGATTCCATAGTGAAAGCACTCACCAGTTTGTATATGCATTAAACTTGGATTTATTTTACCTGCTGCCTGTTGTTTGCTGTCTACTTTACCTTTGGATATTTTAAATTGTGACTGCTGTGTTTCCATACTTGGATTTATTTTACCTGCTGCCTGCTGTTTGCTGCCTATTTTACCTGTGGATATTTTGAACTGTGACTGCTGTTTTTCCACACTGGTACTTTTCTCTGCATTTAGTTTCGATATCTGGCTACTATTGTGGTTTGTCTGCTGGTGGAATTTTTCTGTTTTATATTTTGGACTTTTGGTTTTACCAGGGGAGCATAGCTGAAGGATTTTCTGGTAATCCAGCTATAGGCACTGCAATGAACTATGAGCAGTTAACAATGAGAAACAACAGGATGACAAGACTTCTGAATGTTGATACAAACCCCTTGTTGAGCAGCGAGTCCTCTTTGAATGAATCTAATACATGTGAAGGGGAAGTAATGAAGTTATTTGCTGCTAAACTGAGGACTGTAAAAAATAATTTGTATGAACTTAAATGTTATCAACACCAGAGACTGCATTTTGAAGCTTGTATACAGTTTAAAGTTATACCAAGGTGCCTCTGGGTTCTTAATACGCCCTCGCACAGCACTCACTACCCTGAATTATTAGCATCTTGGCAGAAAATTAATTTGGAGACTAGTTTTCTCTACCTTCAGTTGCTGATAGACTTTTTTCTGCCTAAAAAAACTGAACTTTGCGCATACATCCAACAACAAGAAAGCAAATGCTATACACTGTTGTCACCAGATGAGGTTAACTATAATCTCACTGATGGCCAGATTAATGTGAGTGCCTATTAGCAGTAAGAGGAAGAAACTTAACCATGATTTAAGTGATTTTTCATGCTGATCATATTTTTTCCTCGCCAAGAACTGTAACAAATGAGAAATTGAACACAGTAGAATCCTCTGATGCATTTGAAGGCCATGATGACATGGTCTTAGCTAAAACAGCACCAAATAGCTCTCTTAAATTAACTACTATGTTGAGTTATAACTCTGTATATACCACTCCCCCCAAAGAGACCAGTAACCAGGTGAATACTAATCAAAGAGGGATGACTCCACCTGTAACTAGTACTGTTGAGCAAACAGTGGTTAGAAGGATTGGGCAGGATTTTCCAGCTCTGCCACAGCCCATCAAAATACATGGGTCAGGCAAACCCTCACACTCATGCAATCAAGGAAAGGGGGAAGTGGAAAGAGCCACTAAGGAAAGGAGAACAACAGTTTGAAGAGATGTGGCTCATGAGAGATGAATGCAGAAACAATATATCTATGAAGGTACTGTCTGAAGCAGAAGTGTCTATTTTGAGCAAAGGTTTATCTTTCATTCCATCACAAGGTTGTGATGTGGCAGATGCTATTTTTGATTTGCAACTGTTTGCATGAAATATTATGTTGACGTTGTAGCTTAGAGAGACTGGTTCTGAAAAGAATGTTGTATTTCATGAACCTAGTACATTTGTTTCTGTCAATAGATCAGTGTTATAAGTGCTTTTGAGTTCAGCTGTGGCGACCCCTAACCAGGAAAAGCCAAAAGACGACAACAACAACAACAACATAAGTGTTTTTGAGAATGTGTGAATCTGATATTTATACTGTGTTGCAGAAAGGTAAAACTGGTCACAGGTTTGTTAATTTGCCACCAGAAGAGTGGCGTATTTTATGGTCCCTTATGAATGAACAAATGAAGTATTGTGACACGATCTGCTGACAAGGAGGGCATGTTGGCTGTTATGAACCATGAATTTTATTATAATAACTTGAATGCTACATTATCAGATAGTGAAACTTATAAATTCTAAGTCTGAGTTATATGGTTTTATTAGTAGTGCTCATGGTTTGATCCATGATGCCAAGTTAGAAGGAGCTATTCCTGATGATTTGTACATGTACCTAAAAGTTAATTTACTTCTTGTTCCATTATTTCAGAGTTTACCCAAGATTCATAAGAACATGAGCCATCCTCCATTCAGACCTATAGTTGCTGGGGGGGGGGCTCACTGAATCTATGTCCATTTATTTAGAGAAAGTTGAGACCGATGTTGGACCCTTATGTTTTTGTGTTAAAATATTCACAGCAATTTCTTTTTGATTTGTATGAGTTTTCCAAGGATGATGTGTTTCCATCTAGTAACCTTTTGGTAACACTTGATGTTGTATCACTGTTCACAGTGATACCTAACCAGCAAGGTATTTTAATGGTTAAGGATTTTATTGAAATGAGAAATGATTTGGATGCTAGGCAGATTGATCTTATTGTATTTCTCCTTGAGATAGATTTGGAGAATAACATTTTTACATTCAACAATAGATTAGAAGCATGGCAGAGCTATGGGCACACCTTGTGCCAATAGCTATGCCGATGCTCTTATGGCTGTGTGTTTCTAGTGAGTTCGAGATGGTGGGGTCATCAAAATGTTACCGGTGGTTTGTGGATGACATTTTTATGGTTTGGACTGGCACCATAGTGGAATTAGATGACTTAATTTGCTATCTTTATTCCACTACAGACTTTGTGCGGTTCACTGCCACTAAGTCCCATACTGAGATACCCTATTTGGATGCTATGGTAAAGAAGGAGCCTGGTAGTAATAGACTTATTACAAGCCTTTATAGGAAGGATTGTTACAAACCGAGTTTTGTCCATCGTAGCAGTATGCATCCGAACCATGTGTTTGAGAATGTGGTGAAGGGACAAATGTTAAGTGCCTCTGGGCTACATGTTACAGACCAGGTTTTTGAGGAATTTATCATGACCCTGAAGGATGATTTTGAAGTTAGGGGGTATAAGGGGACTGAAATAGCTAAAGGTATATGTGGTGCCTACCAGCTTATGAAGGATGTTGGGAAACCTTATTTTATGACCCCCACCCAGGACCCAGACAGACAAGTTAGAAGAGACAATATTTTAAGCATCTGTATGACTTTTTCCAGTGACATAAATAAGGTCACTGATGTAATTAAAATAATCGGCATATTTTTACCCCCGATTCATCTGTTGAAGCATTAGCTGGCATATCTCCTAAGTTTTGTTACAGGAATCTGGCAAATTTAAAGAGGTTGTTATGCTATCCAGATAAGTTGGGCTATGGACAACAGGGAGAGGGTACCAAAAAGTGTGGCACTTGTAATTTTTGTCAGTGTGTTAGAGAGGTAATGAGTTTGTTCATCCATAGACAGAGAAGAAATATTTTGTAAATGTTATGGCTAACTGACACCATAAGCATTGTTTATTTAGCCAACTGTGAGCAATGCAGCTCATTTTATGTTGGGAAAACCAGACATCAGTTTCATGAATGTATTAGGGACCATATATATTGTACAAATAAAGGTAACCCCGACAATGCCTTAGCTAAACATGTTCAGATGCAAAATAATGCACAAAGGTTTTCTTTTACCGTGTTAGATGCTGTATATGAGAATGCTAGGTTGGGTAACACTGAAAATGAAACAATGATGTGAAGTAAGATGGATAGCCAAACTAAGTTCTCATATGGTGTTAGGTTTAAATAAATTTGTACCTTTTGAAACCTGTTTTAAAAGTTAGAAGGAAAAAGTAATGTCTATTTCCTTTTGCTGGGTTTACTTTTTTAGTGAGTTCAGCTTTAACTATTTAATTGTTTTATTAGTTTTAGCTTTTGATTGGTCTGTGTATTATGGGGTCTCTATTATGCTGTTGAAATGCTGTAACAGCGAACACCTCAACTCTGACAAGTATTCAGCGAAATTCACTTCCGCGATTCGCTGAATACTTGTCGGGCAAAGATGTAGTTGGCCAACTACACAATGTTGCCCTTTTCTCCACTGTAGTGTGATCTCAGAGTTGGTATATTTAGTAAGGGGGTGGGGGGCACAGTCCCCCACATCGGGGGTGTGGGGGAGTGTGGGAGGTGCAGCCCCCCACATGGGTGGGTTTGGTTTAGTTAGAATTAGTTCTGTTGCGTTGCAGGGCAAGTATTTATTTGCCCAAGTATTCAGCGAATCGAGGAAGTGAATTTCGCTGAAAACTTGTCAGCATTGAGGTGCTCGATGTTACTGCGGTTCGACGTCATAATATAGACCTGTATTCTGACAGTGTTATATAAATGTTTAGTAAAGATGTTGCTTCATTAGGGTCTGAAGAAGCTATGATTCCATAGTGAAAGCGCTTACCTGTTTGTATATGCATTAAACTTGGATTTATTTTACCTGCTGCCTGTTTTCTGCCTATTTTACCTGTGGATATTTTAAATTTTGACTGCTGATTTCCACACTGGTGCTTTTCTCTGCAATTGGTTTTGATATCTGGCTACTAGTGTGGTTTGTCTGCTGGTGGAATTTTTATGTTTTATATTTTTTAAATTAAATGTATTGGAGATGGTACATTTCACATCAATATCCTGACTGGGTAAATATGTAAGTCATTTCCTGTTGAGTTAGCAACAAATGTATAAAACCTGCATGGTGCTATCATGAGTGTATACTAGTGAATATGTTTGAGCCATTTTTGTAAATGGAAGCAGGACATTTAGACATGCTTGCAAAGTGCTGTGATACTGACAAATAGAGTAGTGCATGTTAATATGTGTCTGTCACACTCGGAATTACACAAAATGATATGATTTAGCCTGAAACTAATGGTGCAATTCTTAAGCAGGGCTATTAGAAACCATACAGCAATGTGCTATACTAACTAAGCTAAAGGCACATTAAGGCTGGCATGTTAATATGTATGTGTGCTAGAAAGAGATGGGGCAAAATTTTTGATGTGGGTAAATAGCACAGAATCGCGCCACCTACCTATATGGCATGGTAATATTAAGTTTGCTTCCTGCTAGAGTGTAGTACATGTCTGTTTTGTGATACATATATAGGTTCATAGGTTCATAGGTTCATACTAGACTATCTGCCCTAGGGCATTTATAAGCCTAGCCAGAATGTGTTTGGCTTTTGCCACCCATTTTAAATTTATTTTGCTATGCCCGTTTTCGAGGTTAGTATACTGTGCCTCTGTCTAACAGAGACACAGAAGTGATACTCGGGGTAAACCTATGATCTCCCATCCACTCATCAAGATTCCTCTTGAAGAGAGTCAATGAGAGACTCTGCCTAACCTGGACTGGGATTTTATTCCAGAGTGAAGGGACCTCTGGGTTATGAATCTGTCCCTCCAGCATGTCCTATTTATTTCAGTGCAGAGGTTCAAGTCTCTCAAGCGCGTAGCTCGATGGGATTTGGATTTTCTGAGGTGCAGCATGTCCATTAATTCCGGGTTAGACATGGCTTTATACGTCAGGCACAGATCACCTCTGAACAGGCAGTATGCCACTGAGTAGAGCTGGAGTTTCTTTAACCGGGCAGCATATGGCATCTGTTTGAGCCCTTTGATCCTCTTGGTGAGGTACTTTTGGGGTCTTTCCAGTTGCTGCAGGTGTCTGGTAAGGTACATCCCAAAAGGGGCATTGTACTCAATTATGGGCCTGATGAGGGATGAGTAAAGAGGCACGATGACCTCCCCTGATCTAGATGGGAATCCCTTCATGATTAGGTGGGCTATATAAAATGTTTTTCTAACCACTTTGGCCACGTGGTTGTCATATGAGAGATTGCTATCAACTTGAGTCCCCAGGTCCCTAATTACTTCTTCTGTACTTAATGGATTACCACCTATGTGGTAATTTGTGGGCACTTTGTTTTTGCCAAAGGGGATGACTATACACTTTTTGGCATTTAGCTTGAGGCCATGGCTCTGGCACCAGTTGTCTGTTTCTATGAGGCCCTTTTGGAGGATGCTTGTGTCGGCTGGAGAGTCGATTATGGCGCCCAGTTTGCAGTCATCTGCGAACTTGGTCAGCTACAGTCCTTCCGTGTTGGCCTGTACCTCCGAGAAATATATACAGAACAAGAGAGGTCCCAGGACTGAGCCTTGTGGGACACCACTTGTAACTGGTTTGGAGTCTGACATGGCTCCAGCAATTCTAACCATGTGGGTTCTGTCCTTGAGCCAGTTTGCAATCCATCTAGTGACATAGGGGTTTATATTTAAGCTGGTGAGCTTATCTATAATGCCCGAGTGGGGTATTGTATCGAAGGCTTTTGCGAGGTCCAGGTAGGCTGTGTGGACCACCTTCCCCTCGTCAATGGCCTCGGTGACTGTTTCAAAGAAATCAACCAGGTTTAAGAGGCAGGATCTGCCCTTAACAAAGCTGAACTGGGTAGGATCCAGTGTCTGTAGGTCCCCAATATCTTTATTTATGAGTTCCATGATGATCCTCTCCATAGCTTTGCAGACCAAGCTAGTCAGGCTTATGGGGCGATAGTTTCCAGGATCCGTTGAGGCACCACCTTTATGGAGAGGGACCACTGTTGCTGTACGCCACTCTTTGGGCACATATCCTGTAGTAAGGCTGAGATTGAACAGTAGTTTTATGTTTGGGTTTAGCTCTTCTTGGAGTTCATGTAGGATGCAGCCCGGGACACCGTCTGGTCCCATTGATGCTGTGTTTTTTGCTTTGGAGAGGGCGGCTCTTACCTGAGCATCTGAGATGTCAGGGGGGCAGCACTCTGCTGGGATAGATATTTGCCCTTTTGGTGGGGAGGGGGGGGAGAAGTTTGCGCTGAACCTGTCAGCTAGGATGTTGGCAATGTCTGTGGGGTCAGTGTATTTTTTGTCATTTTGGACTAATTCTGAGAATATCTGGAAATTACCACCCAGGTTCCTAACATAACAAAAGAAAGCCTTGTGATTATCCTTAGTGTCCTGTGCAATTTTTCTCTCGAAGCTGGTCTTAGACAATTTTATGAGTGCCCATAGTTTTTTGCTAATACTGATCAGTGTATCTGCATAATAGAGAGTCAGTAGTTACAATAAGTTTGACCTTAGTGACATTCTAAGGTACTGTTATGAACATGGCCTGCAGAAAATCCACAGCATTCTGTGCAAAGACACAGGTTAGACAAATCCCATGTTTACTCCGTCACAGCTTGGATCGGGAATCAGACATAACCTGACACTATTACAATATCTCTATCTGCAAACAGAATGCTCCGACTTTCTTTATCATTGAATCAGAGTGCCATTGCTCAGCAAAACACTATGTGAAAGAGGTCACTGTTTATGACAAAATGTATAAATGTAGCCCACATTCTGTTGTGGTTTACGTTTCTTTGCATATGTTCTTAAGTACAGCACAATGCACCTAAAAGTTTGAGATAATATTTAAAACTAATTACAGTGGGTGGTTCAGTCTGCTATCTTAAAAATGAGTATCAGATGACCTATAACAGCCAAGGCTGCTGTATATGTCAAATATACTGACACGAGGTAGTACTTATTCGCTTTAGAAATGAAGAACAAAGTACATTATTGCAGTAGATGGCATTTCTGTATGTAATCCTGTAAATAAAATACACCATGGCTTACACACACGGAATTAAAGTCATGAGGCATTAAGCAATACTCGGTGAAGCCTTACTAATCAGCTTGGTCTATGACTCATATGTTCACATCTATAAAGATAATAGGAAAGTAGAAATTCAAGAAAGTAAAATGAGTCATTCATCTTCTGTGTTCCATAATGTACAACTGTCTTTGTCCTAATGATTTTTAGTGGGCACAGAGACATGTACAAAAATTAATTGTGATGTTACAAGAGAGACAGATGCATTCTTTTAATGTGGTTTAAACATGCATATATATTAAGATGCCCGAGGAAGGGTAGGCCTACACAATATCCATAGTTCAGATCTAGTGAGTGTGTGTGCATGTGTGGGTTTGGGCATGCAAACATTTAGCACATTTTGTAAGTTAGCATCCTTTTACAATTTTGCTGTATCTATAGCTATATATTATGTATTGGTTGATGTTAATATTTGCATAAGTAACATTAGATTGTTTGCTTCTTAATGTCTTTGAGCTTTTCTCTCTGAAAATCCACTGAAAAAGTTATTTGAGCTCAGATGGACTATCCTGGTAAATAATTATAAATAAATGAATGAACTGCTACATAAATAAATGCACTTGTCATACATCTTGTGTCAGTGTTATTAAAATACTAAGCTAATAAAATTCATTAGGTTTTATGAATAGTAAGCAAAAGCTACATATGCATATGAATTTCTCTGTAGTGTGTAAATCAGGAAAGTCTAAGGATAAAAGAATGCAGTTAATGAGAAAGATCCTGAAACTAAGAAAGATCAGTCCTGACCCTAGAAATATGGAAAATGGACAGCCACTCTAGCTACTGCAGGACTGATTTTTTTTTTTGGGGGGGGGATCCCTTGCAAAATAATTCACCCAAAAAACAAGGGTCAGAACAGCATGGCTAGTTTGCTGCTAGGGACACTGCAGTTTATTACATTTTTATATGTGGAAATAGTGACTATAGGTCAGCAAGTTGCTCTGATAGGTTTGCAAAAATAACCAAGACATTGACAATTCATTTACCACATGATGGTTGACAACTTATGAGTGGTGAAAATGATGGTGACCATGGTGTGCAATAGTGCTAAGAAACGTGGTACTGAACTGGCATTCACTAAGGAATATGTCTGAATGCAGTTGCTCAAATTGGTGTGTGAGGTTGGTTGTAGTCATGGTTCTTGGCAACATGGTATGTGAATCTACAGTGTCCTGTCAAATATGAGACATGGTCAGTCTATGGCTTTGCAGTCCAGGGATTGTGATTAAAGGATATACTAACAGGTTAGTGTCAGAGATGCATTACAGCACAGGTATAACGTCATTGGTATACCTGGAGGAGAGGTGGGTGCACATCCACATATTGTTTCCACAGCCATTATTAAAACATTGGCTTGCAACTGTTATATGAATACCAAATCAACACAGTGTAACACATCTGCATTTGCATTGTTCATTGTATGTGTGTATGACCAGCACATAATAGTATGGTGATGGTAAAAGAGCCAAAATGTACATGACCGTGATCTAGGTGTTCAGTCTTAATTGTATTATAGTGCTCTGACAGTGGTTAATCTTCAACTTTCAGCAAACTATTACACAAAGTGATAGCAGTAATAGGTATCTATGTAATGTGCCATATATGTAGTTGCTTTATTTCAGAAGTAAATGGACAGATTTTCAGTGGTGACCTAAATGTATGTTTTGTTTGTGATGCACTGTCAGGGCATAGGCCAGTCAGTATTGCTGCATGTGGACACTCCTGTATCCCACTGTCCCATAGAGAAGGATCATTGCCAATCAGCAGGGAATTAATGGTTACTAAAGGACAAGGCAGAGGTCAGATGGCTCAGGTGCAGAAGTATGCAGTGGGATGGAGTTCTTCCATTGTTGAGGAAGGTATCTAGAAGTGGAGTGTGCCCTGTCTCCATAATATGGTGGCATCACCACCATGAGACTTCAGATTCAATTTAATGAACATTATGGGAGGCCAGATATTCAGCTCAGAATGACATGGAGGTGAGGAAGGATGTGGGAAGACCTGAGAAAGATTTGCCAGATAAGTAATAGGCTCCTTGTATCCCTCATGGTGGATATCATTGGCACATCTTGTGCATAAGTCAAGAGGACAAGAAGTCTACATACAAAACAACACACACCCGATACAATATGGATTCATGGAATTCTGGTCTGGCCACAGGGGTGCAGTTCTTACTTTACTCTGATAGCCATGCAGTAAATGAATGTCAGTGGTTATAACAAAAAAGCATTTTTATTGTCCTGTGATTATTATGAGCATGGCTGTTAGCAATATTTTAGGAAATGTTTTATTACTACACTTGATAATGACAAAATGAATGTGGGATGTGCACAGCTTGAGCTACTAAAAAGTCCCTGCCAAAGGCGAGGACAATTATGAAGTGTTTTCCATATTTGCATTAATAAAGCAAAACAGAGTATGACATTGTGATGTTAGGGGAGCCTCCGCAAACAGTGGGTGCTGAAAAAAGTATATCTATCATTCTTTGATAAGAGAAGCACTGCAAGAAATCTAAATATTTAATTGAGGTACACAGTGTTACTGTTGTATTATTCTGATATTGACACTTGTGGCTCATGAACACTAGAATGTGCAGGGTTGAATCTGTAAAGTGACATGATATACTGGATGCTCACTATGAAAACATCACTGTTGGATATATAGCGCTTGAGTTATGCAAGACTTTTTTTTTTTTAAAGGTTATGAAAAATATTAAATATTTGCCTTTTTGCATTAAGAAATAAAAATGTCACGTGATAGTGTCATGTTGTGAGGCTGATGCATGTAGTTAGTGTTAGAAAAAATGACACTACAGACACCCACAGACATGCATACAGACACACAGACACATAGACACACACAGACACACAGACACACTTGGGTGAGACAAATGCCACCTCAGATATGTAAGCATTTGAGGTGAATTACATTAATATTAACAATATTATAATATAGAGCTTAATACCTCATGAATGGCAAGTACTACATTAGGAAGCAAAGTGCCATCTCCAAGCTGACAAGATTTGCTAGGTATGTGCATGAAACAGTGTGGCATGAGCAGGTCTAGAGTTGTTAAGGCATGTTTATAAACAGATCTGAAAAATGACTTATTTCCTTATTTACATTAATTATGCAAAATGAACATGACAGTGTCATGTTGTGGGTGGCATATGCAAGCAGTGAATATTAGTAACAAGTGACATTAAAACATGGTTTGGAGGCATCTAAAAATATAAATGTTTTGTAAACAGGTATGATTCTTATAAATATTTTCGTATCTGCACTGGTTGTAAAAGCTATATGGCATTCATGTGAAAAATATTGCTATCTTAAAGTAAGATATCACATTTTGTCATTGATATTTGTTATATATCATGTATGCATGGCTTTGTAGGTTAATATTGCTTTTTTGAAATACTGTGACAATATGATATGCATAATTTGCATTTGATGTGTAGTACCACAAACAGTAGTGTGTTACCCAGTCTTATCATAGATCACTGGAAAGCTCTTGAGCTGATGTGCAGTTCTCTTACTGATACCTTGGATCTACCTTGCATGCTTACAGAAGTGTTGCTCTTTGTCTGACTATATTACTATTAATTTTAATGAATTAAAATGCAATTTGTCTTTCATAAATTTGCAATATAAATCCAGTATCAGCATAATATTGATACTAAAAGTAGTGCATAGCCTATCTTTAATGAACAACTTTCATATTTTACACTTTATTTTAACTTTAATTATTTATGAGACAATGCAAATCATATCAGGTGTGTTCTGAATATAGGAATTGAGAGAAAACCTTTAAGGAATCAAATGCTTTTATTGCTTCAAGGACCTAAGGAAGCATTGAAATTAATTAGCCGACTGCTGCTCATGACTGAGATAAAGTGAGTGATTACAATCCACGTAGATTATCAGAGCTCGTGGACACTATTATTTCAGCTCTGGATAAGGTGGTTTGTGTAATGTCAGATGTAATAACGAGAATGTCAGCAGTGAGTGATTATAGTCACAGGAAGTCAACTTCACTAGCAGCTGGCAGCCCATTGATCATTTCCAGTGTAATGGATAGGAGCCTTTTATAGGTTCATAGGTAAGTACTAGTCTTGCTGCCCTTGTGGGCCATTTTAAGCCTAGCCAGTTTCCCTTTTTGTGCCTGAAATAACCTATCCCATTTGGTTACAGATGGGCCTTACCCATCCCGTGGTTGATAATTATATATTCCTCGTAATGAGAATAAGTGGGATCATACCATAGATAATTTGACAGGAACCATGCATGGGATAAAGCATTTAGGAGCTGCCTCTGTCCATTAGTAGTACAGATGGCAGTATTGAAGTAAATTTTCTGTTTCCCATCCATAGATTTAAGTTGCACTTAAAACTGGACAGGAATGAACTTTGTTTTCTGTGGATGGGGAGTCTGTTCCACACCAGCGGTATCCTCTGTGAAATATAACTATCCCTCCAAACCATTCTGACATTGCAGAAGAAGTTTAGATTCCTAGAATGAGCATTTCTGATACCACGTGACTTGCTGATGTGCAGTAAAACCATTAGTATTAGGTCGGATGATGTCTTGTATGTCAGACACAGGTGACCTCTTTGCAGTCTGTAGGATACTAACTATAGTGATAGGGCTTTGAGTCTGTCGATGCAGGACATGTTTATGCCTTGTATCCTTTTTAGGAAGGTATTTATTTATGTATTCATTCATTCATTCATTCATTCGTTCATTCATTCATTCAGTCATTCATTCATTTATTGATATTTGATTACCAGGAAAGTCCAACTGAGTAGAAGCCCATTTTTAGGGGTCTATATTATAAGCATGAAAAGACAAAACCGCAAACGCTCACATGAGCGAAAATGCTGAGAATCAAAAGTGTGATTGTGGGGTCGTGTTACAGTGAGAAGTGGGATATTAACCCTTTCCTCACTGTAGTGTGACCTCGGAGTTAGAATATATAGTTAGCGGGGGGTACCAAGTTCGATTACCAGCATTTTCGTTCATGTGAGCATTCGCGGTTTTGTCTTTTCGCGCTTATAATATAGACCCATTTATAGTGGAGGCCCAGAGAGAAAAGCTCCAAATTATTATAAAACATTTTAAGAACAATAATTTTACAATCTTCAAAAATAAAACACAAACATTTTAAATAGTAGATAATATATAACGCTAATATTTATTAGCAGTTTAATATTGATAGAAATTTTAGACAGTTTATAGAAAAAAATTAAAGGTAAGTTAGTCTAATATAAACAGGAATTGCAATACGATGAGAGGAAAAACAGGTTTATGGTATAGTTAGAGAGAAAGTTAGAGAAGAGAATTTCATAGAAAGATGCAAGTGAAGAAGGGGAAGTAAGGAGGTATAAGGACTGAAAGTGTATTTGTTCACATTTAGAGATAACATTTATCCTGGTTTTGAGCAAGAGCAGAGCCAGATTTTTTTCTGGGAAGTCTTTCAGAGTGGTTTTGAAAGATGGGAGGGAGGGTATTGGCCTGATGGATACAGGTAAGGAGTTCCAGGCCTTAGTAACCTTGTACAAATACAGATAATGTCCAGCAGATTTGATAGGTTTGTAGACAGACAGGAGTTTTTGGTCACTGGATCACAATGACCAACTGGGAACATAGTTGTGTAGAATGTTTTTTAGTGCTGGAAAGACAGATAGATGCTGGATAATTTTATAGGTGGTAAGAAGCTGTGTATACATTAGTTGATGAGGCAGTTCTAACCAATTAAGGCTTTTTAGTGTTATACAGTGGTGGGTTCTGAAAGAAGTATTTGCGGCAAATTTAGAAACATTCTTATAGCATTGTTCAAGTTTTAATTTTTATGAGGCCTGGAAGTTACTATGGATGGGTGCACCATAAAAAGTGTGGGGAGGAGATAGGTAGTGTCAAGTGAAGTGTTAACTGCACTGGTGAGAAGGTTGTTTGCTGTCTAAAGCATCCCTAGTTTTGATGAATTTTTCTTCTGCAGTTTTTTATGTGCAGGTCAAATGTAAGCTGATCACCCCTAATAATTTGCTGTGAGAAGTGACTTCAATGGTTGCATTATCAAGAGAGAGGACTTTAAATTTTGTTTTTTTCATGTGAGAGGGATTTGGGGGGGAGTAGTAGTTTGGTCTTTTTGGGTTGAGCATGAGTTATGAAGTCAGATTTCGGTGGTGTACCATGTTGTCAGATGTGCAAATGAGACTGGAATCATCTGCATATTGTATTAGTGTGGCCTGTTCTGTGGATGCACAGAGGGTGTTGGTAAAAATGTTAGAGAAGGGGACCAAGGATAGAGCCTAGTGGTGCAGTGGTGGGTGACTGGGAGGTAAGGAGAGGGCATGGAGTGCCGTTTACTGACTGATGCCTTTCAGATGGGTAGTTTTTTGAACACAGAAGGGTGGGCTTAGACAGGCTTACTGAGGACATTTGAAGTAGAAGGCTGCTGAGACAAACTTTGTTGAAGGATTTAGACAAGTCTAGAAATAAGGAAGAGACTAGTTTCCCATTATCTTTAGCTTTATTGACAGTATTTATATAGGTTAGAAGGGCAGTGCTAGTACTATGAGAAGGATGGAAGCCATGTTGTATAACACATAGGAGTTCTTCCTGCAGGAGATAGTCTAGCAATTGTTTCTGAATACATTTTCAAGTATTTTGTTGAGAGGAGATAAGATTGCTATAAGTCCAAAATGATCAATGTTTCTTGAATTTCCTTCTTTGTGCAGAGGGATAATGGCTGACGTTTTCTAGAGAGAGGGAATGTCGGATTCCTGGATTCACCTATTTCTAAGGATTGAAACAGGATAGGAAATGCTATTGGCTGATATTTTTAGGTACTCGCTTGGAAGGTCATCAGCAGAAGAAGAGAACACTAAGTTTGTTTAAGAGTACCCTATCGAGGATTGATATCAGAGTATAGGCAAAGAGAAAAAAATAAAGGGGCTCCTGAATGAAAGACCAGCACTGGCAGAATTTTTAATAGAATCTAGAACAGAAGCTGCAATCACAAAAAGAATAATTAGCAAGGCATACAAAATATTGCATGATAATTATAAGACTCAATCAGAGGAACTTATAAAGGATTGGGAAGAGAGATTGGATAAGCAATTCACAAAAAGACAATGGGGGATATATGTATATCTCCCAAATATGCAACAAAGTCTAGAAGATTTAGGGTCTTTGCCTGGAAGTGTTTACGTAGGTATTTTTAGACCCCAAGTAGACTCCAAAGAAATTTTCCTCAGGTGGATAGCAAATGTTGGAGGTGTAACGGGCAAAAAAGAGGTAGCTGGGAACATATTTTTTGGGACTGTAATGAGCTGGCGGACTTTTAGGATTCCCTGCAGACTGCTCTGTTGGAGACACTGGGTGAGCCAGTTGGACTGACTGGGGAGATGATTCAGAATCAGAATTGCTTAGACATAGTAAAGCCTTGCTGAGTCTAATTACGGTGGCTGCCAAAAAAGCAATTACTAGAAAATGGAAATCAAAGCCTAGACCAACTCTACTAGAAGTAGTGACTATAGTAACAGAAATAAAAGAACTGGAATTGGGATCTTTAGAAAAGGGAAGGAGCAAATTACATAGGAAAAATGTGAATTGTTAGAACAATATACGCAGAGCAGGAACAAGGTTTAAGAGGCAGGATTTGAATGAGCAATATAATGCTTACAACTATAAATGGTGTCTGATGTAAACTGTTTGCAACTAAAGTGATATAATTTTGTATGTTTTTCATTTACATAAATGTAAGATTGCCTCTGTCATATGTGTAAATTTAATAAAGACGTTTGGAAAAAAAGAGGAGTTTTATATAGGATGTGGGCACAGGTTTGAAGGTGAAAGTGGATGTGGTGATAGGTTGCTGTTGGGCAGGGTTGGGATTAGATGTTGAGGAATCTTTGGTTAGAAATGCTATACTATCAATAAAATAAGAGTTAAACTGTATTGCAGTTTCGAGTGGTGAATTATCAGGAGAGGGCTTTGGGTGGAATTTTTGGCCAGGATGTACTGATACCTATTACTGACTGATACCCATTGGACAGGTAACTTTTGAACCACAGAAGGGTCGGCTTAGAGAGATTTTTTAGGATTGTGATTAATATTATTCTGAAAGCTATTATGGTATTGTTTTTTGTCTTCATTTATTTGTTTTTTAGTATGATTATGAAGCATTCTAAAGTTTTCAGGCTATTGAGGTGTTTTATATTGCTGTCATTCTTTCCATGTTTTTTCTCTTGCCTGCATTAACATTCTACTCCTTTTGGATAGCCAAATTGTATTATTTGTTTTTAATCTCCTCCTTCTAGGTGGTACAGGGCTATTTAGAAAAGCTGTATTGAATTCATTTACAGCATTGTCTAAGGGGAGGATTTTTAGGAAGTTCTGGTTAATAGATGACAGTGTAGTAATGAACATTTCTCGGTTAAACTTGGAAAGGTTGTGTGGAGTCTTTTAAATATGCTGTTTAACTGGATGTCTGGGCATATAGATTGTGAAATGGTCTCTGAGAGAGTCTGACATTGTACCTGTGGTGGTGTATTTGCTAGGGTCTGATACTAGGATTTAGTCTGATAGGGAATTTGATGTCTCGCTATAATGTGTGTGGCTATTAATTAGTTGTGTGAAACCAAATAAGTTCACACTAGATGCAGGGGAGTTAGTTTCTCTCCAACCAAATGACATTCACATCCCCTAGTAATATTTTTTCTTCTGGAAAAGTTATGGATATCCAATGTAGTATATCTTCCAGTATACCTGTATTGTTGCCAGGAGAGATGCAAAGGGCGTTACTACATATTTGTTTATGATTATTGCTTTCCACAAAATAAACAAAAAGCTCTACTGAACTGAATTTTGCTATTGGTTTGCTGTATAGGGAAATGTGGTAGGTGATGGGAAATATTAAAGCAATGCCACCACATTTCCACTTTATACGTCCATTATGGATGATATTATAGCCAGGAGGTATAACTTTGGAGTCTTTTATGAGTTTAAGCCAAGTTTCAGTTACAGTGAGAATGTACGGCATCTGTTGAGTAGTCCAGGGATGTAGTTCAACAGGTTTATTTCTTATGCTTCAAACGTTTATTGCAGCATAAATTAGATCACCAGGGTTGGGGATTGGCTGTTGTTAGGTTAGAGAAGTGTGTGGGAGAGAATTGTCTTTGTGTTCATTGTGATAGGTGCAGCCAGGATTCAGGTGTATATCTCCTCTTAGAAGGATTTTAACATATGGGGAAGTATGCATAATTGTTTTCTGAAGAGGATTCTTACACTGAATTTTGTTTTTGGTTTGAGTTGAAGTGTAGCTAATCAATTCATATTTAGAATAAAGCTGAGGGGGCAATATTAAATAGATCTGGTATCTCTGTGGGTGTTCCAGCTGTTGCACGGCGTCAGGACAAATACATGCCAAAGAAGGCATTATATTCAATGATTGGCCTAATGAGGACTGAATAAAGGGGACAATGGCATCCCTAGATTTAGACACAATCCTTATATAGGAGGGATTTTTTAAGTATGTTTAACAATATACACATGTTGGTCAAAAGTTAGGTGACTGTCCACATAAGTTCCCAAATCCTGAACAACTGGGTCTACTCTTAGGGGTGTATTATCAATGTGGTAGCTCCCTGGGTTAGATGACTTCCCAAATGAAACAATAATGCATTTTTGGCATTTAGTTTTAATCCATAATGGTGGCACCAGTTATTTGTTTGAAGCAGATCTTCCTGCTGGATGGCTAAGTCATTTGGGGATTCAATGACTGCTCCTAGCTTGCAGTCTTCTGCAAACCTAGTCAGCCAGAGCCTTTTATTATTGGCTTTTACTTCAGAAAAGTAGATGACAAACAAGGGAGGTCCCAGCACAGAATCCTGGAGGACTCCACTCGTGACTGGTCTCTTTGTGGAGGTAACTTCCGAAATTTGATTGTCTGTATCCTATCTGTGAGCCAGTTGTCTGTCCTGCTAGTGACATACATGTTTATTCCCAGTTTATTTAGCTTTTCTACTAAGCCTGAGTGGAGAATTGTTTGAAAAGTTTTTGGCCAGGTTGAGGTATGTAATGTGTGCTGTTTTGCTTTCATCCATTGCTTTGGAGGCATTTTCAAAAAAATCCACCAGATCAAGTAAGCATGACCTGCTCTTGATGAATCCAAACATAGATTGGTCCAGTGTTTGAAGGTTCCCTATGACTGATTAATTCCATGCTATGTATTTCCATGGCTTTGCATATGAGGCTGGTCAGACTTACTGATCTGTAATTGCCTGGGACTGTGAATGCTCCTCCTTTATGTGGGAGAATGTAGTTGTTTCCATTCACTTGGTACAAAACCAGTATGGAGTTTGAGACTGAACAGTGTTATGGGTGTGGCTAATTCATGCTTCATGCCATTTAAGATGCATCCAGTAATATTGTCAGGACCCACTGATTCAGTATTTTTAACTTTTGATAGCACTTTTAGGATTGGTCTTGTATGATAGTGAGAGGCAAGCCAGTTTCAGGTATATCATGAGAGATAGATGCCTTAATTCAGAGAAGAGAGGGGTAAAGTCAGAGCTAAATTGATTGGCCAGTAGATTTGTTATGTTTTCAAGCTCACTGAAGATAAACATTGTTCACAATCATCTCAGTGCATTGTTGCATTTGAAATTACAAACCTAACTAAAAATGCCTTGTGATTGTCTATAGCTTGGGTAGCTATTTTAACCTCACATTTGGCTTTAGTGAATTTTATTAAGCTCCCGAGTTGTTTGTTTATTTCAGTGACAAAGGCTGTAACATTCTGGGAATTAATATTCTTACTTTCAGTGAAAAATGTTTTCCTTTTATTATATTACTTCTGTTACAGTAATAGTGTTTTCAGTTTAAAGTTAACTTTCTAGTTTCTCTATTTAAATTGGTCTGAAGAAACTAGAGTAATACAGAAAAATATACACACCATCTGCATATTTTGATTTCACTAGAATAAAAGGCTCCGTGTTTGCTTATCCATTTTTTTTGCTTGTGTCTTTGGTTTTAAGAGGCTGTTGCCTGTGGTTTGCCATAGTATGCTGTGTTCATGAATATCAGGATACTGCTGTTGCTTGTATTATTAAATAATAAATGTATCCTTCTATGCTTCTGTAACTAAAATCACCCAAAAGAAGTATAACGCCTTAGATTTGGATACTGTAAGGTTGTTCTAGAAATGCAGCATGTGCTTTCTAGATGCATAGATGAAGTTCTGTACCCGTTACACAAGGTGGTTCAGAGTTGATATATCATTTAACCAAGATGAGATGTAATGAGTTAAAAGAATAGATGGATAACATAGCCTCCATGACAGGTATTACTTCCTTTATCATTTAACCAAGATGAGATGTAATGAGTTAAAAGAATAGATGGATAACATAGCCTCCATGACAGGTATTACTTCCTTTATCATTTAACCAAGATGAGATGTAATGAGTTAAAAGAATAGATGGATAACATAGCCTCCATGACAGGTATTACTTCCTTTATCATTTAACCAAGATGAGATGTAATGAGTTAAAACAATAGATGGATAACATAGCCTCCATGACAGGTATTACTTTCTTTTAATGTCAGAACAATTGCTGTATCCACTAACCAAGTTTTATTCACAACACATATAATTATAAACTTGTCAAAAGTGAAGACTGATGGTTAGCGAGTTTATTATTCTAACTCTGCACTTGCTAAGCCAGCCTTAATCTGATGCTCTGGATGAGTGATGTGTCCGTCCTCTGACTGCTGTGTAAGGAATTATAAAAAAAAGTCCTAACCAAGGGTATATTTATTAACTAATAAATTGGCCACTTTATAGGAAATGTATATTCCATCATCTGGGATTTATCAAGATGCCTCAAGTACACTCTCACAAAAAATGTAGTTACTGTAGCCTGTCACATGTAATGTAGATAGGGTGATTATCAGAGCTTTCTTTAATAACACACATTTCCTAATGTTTAAGCTTAGGGTTGGGGTTGGTATAATGGTTAAGGTATTTACTTCACATATACAATGTACAGGGTTTGATTTTCACATTTGAAAAGGAAATTGGCTTTGCTTAAAATGGACTACAAGGGCAGCTAGTCTAATACTTATCTATGAACCTTAGATAAAAACAATATATAATACTTATCTATGAACCTTAGATAAAAACAATATATTTTAACCTACAGCTGCTAACTTTACAAGAAAATGCCCCTTTTTAGCCTCTGGGAGAGATATATAATAATGAATCCCATGACAAAGAAGAAAATAAGAGGTCAGTCCATTTTTCCTACATAGGGCATCGAATGACTGTTATGACTTTCATCATGGAGTAAACAGACTTTTGTTTAAGGTACCATATATTTACCACTTAAGGGAAATTGTTTGGAAAAGAATTAATCACTATTTTGAATAAATGATGTGGCTGAAAATAGTATTAAAAAAAGAAAACTCTCTGTAATATTTGTAACCAAGAAATTAATTCTCTGAGTCATAATTACAAGATTTGTCTCACTGCATGCAAACCTCCATCCTCAAGTAGAAATGCTAATACTAGAATGTATTTATTTATTTATTTATGTTTATTTATTTCTGTCTTGTTGACCAGGTTAGTGCCATTTAAGCCTACGGCTTATTTTCATTGGACACCCAAGGTGGTATAACAAAAGGATTTCTATCACAGTTGAGAATATATTTATTAAAAGCTTAGCAATCAGTATTTACACTCCTAAGACGTTGCAGAAAACACTGAGCCTGTCTTAGCTGCTTAGTCAAAAGCTATATTTAGATGTAGCTCTTTTAAGTCACCATCTGCAGAAGCAGTCGACAACCTACAAAAGAGTTAACCCTTCAATACCCTGTATCTAATAACAAAAAGACAAGTTATGCAAGCCTCACACAAAGTGATATGTAAAGGAGATATACCCCAAATTATCATATATTGACAATGTCACTGATAAACTGGTTGCATTAACAAAAAAGCCACGTGTGCTACAAACATGTCTAGATGTAGTGAAATGTCCAGAATTAGCATTTATGTGCACAAATAGAATTAAAAAAAAGTAAGATTCTAAAAAAAAAAAGTTGTTTGTTACTATTAATCAGTTACTATTTGCCTGATTCAGATATGCCTCGATAGCATAACTACTTTTCCCTAAAATGGAGTTTTTGACCATTTGGGAAATCTCAGCTTCTTTCCATAGATGTTACTAAAGTCTGTGCTTTTACAGGACACACCAACACATACTAGAACATGGATATGATTGAGGAGCAGGTGGTTTGAAATTAGTACAGTAATATAGGTACAATCTAAATAACAAAATAAGTCAAGTAAAGGTCAAACTTACTTGAAACTGAATATGTACCTGTAAATTTTATATTACTTTAATCAATAATATTCTACCAGACATGCAAGGAAGCAAAATAGAATTCTTGCATCATTGTGTACAAATGTCCGTTAATGATCACTAGTCATTACTTGCATTTGGCAAGTCAAAAAGGCAGCTAGTACTAGCCAGGCTATGAGAATAGGATAGTCCCCAGGGTCAGCATGGAGAAAAAACACTCATATCAACTCAGTTCAAAGTCAACAAAGAAGATAACCACTGCTTTGAAACAAAATGGGGAGGGGTCTGGAGTATTAACCTGCTAGCAAATAGCCAGAAGTCTCCTACAGTCAAGAGATACTGTAACAGATTAATTTGCATTAAAAATATAAAGTCACAAGAAACAGTTCCATTCCTGTTATAGGACACTCATTTATTAAGGTAATGTCAGATGTGTATGTATATGTTGAAATGTGCACCACTGCAGGTATGTCACACAGTGTGTTATATATGAAGTACCATATGGCTGCTGCATAGCATATTCTGCTTCTCATCTGCTCTCTCTGACTGATAAATTGTTTCAACTTGGTAAATGTAGGTATTTTAGATTCTTATGTTCCCTTACCTGCTGCATGCTGTATCTAGATTCGGTTTTAGAGATCTGCACACAAATGTTCTAGTAGCAGCTGTTACAGTCATATAACCTTGTCATTATGCCCAGCATACTTTGTAGCAATTTGCTGCACAGTTTTCATTGTTCTGTGCAACTGAACTATTAGTATTTTTCTATTTTGTGATGCCCTACATTTTTCTATTACACATCTGCAAGATTTCCACCTGTTCTTCCACTTTACATTAAATCATCTGTGCTATATTCTGTTTCATGTCATTTTTCAGCATTATAAATTGCAGAGCATCATATCTATATGGTCTACATCCAGTTTTTGCTGTGTTACACGATGGCTGTAGGAAGGATATACTAGCACATCCCTACAATACGTGCGCAACATTCTAGATTTTTATTTATGCACTGATGCAATTTAAATGTTTTTCATTGCAACCTTCAATAAACCCACGTACAAGGCATGCATTTCTGTATCTATGTGAAAATGTGTTTTATAATTGTGTACTTGCAGCAGTACCAGCCCAATGTCTAAAAACAAAGTAAGAACTCTGAAAACTAAAGAGCTGCAATACCCCAAGGTGGTCCTTGATTGCAAATGTGGTCTTTGAATGAACAAGGCAGAGAGGGACATGCTGCGACCCTCTGATTACACAGTTCATGGTGTAACTGCATAACTTAAGAAGTCTGTGTTAGACACTGGTGAAGCCATAACTGCAATCTATATTTTAATTCCAATCCTAAGGGGAGCTGGAATCCTTCTGCACTCCTCACCTTTTATAGCTAGGCAAAGATTAAGGGAGGTGTTATCCTTGACTTTATGTATCCATTTAGTTGACCAAGTTAGTCCCACTAGGTTAGTGGCGTCTTTTCAGAGCAGTCCCACGGTGATATTTGTACTACTAGGGGAAACTTGTCCAGGGATTTGGGGAACTTCCCTCGCTCTCTTTGATGGGTGCCATGGGATCTTTTACATCCACCTGAGCTACCACCAACTCAGGCAGGAGAACTTGGTTTAGCATCTCATTCAAAGGACAACACATTCAGGAGTGCAGCCCCCGTGAATTATAAAACTTCAGGCCTGACAAACAGCAGCAAAGCAACACTAGCTATAGCTGTAGAAATCTTTTATTTAGAAAGTGATTTACCTAGACCTGCAGAGAGCTTTATACACCTCCTTTATCTTCTCAGCTTCAATGGCTTCCTCTCTTTAGTTAAGTCATGCTGTTTTTGAAGGATCAAAGCTTATACCATGCCAGCTTCACCATCAGGAAACTTTTCTTTTGCTAAAATATGCTCTTTCTTAAAGAAATTATTTGCGTATTGATAACTTTCATCCTTTAAGTAACTGAATGTACAGTTTTCAGAAACATGCACTTTTCATTCTGAATTTACCTAATTACGTAGCTCACTGCAATCTGTACTTTGTGATATAATAGAAAGGTGCTTCATCATAAAGACCTTTTATTTCTGGAGAACTCGTGCTCTGTTAGTCATAAGGAAAAACAGGTTACAGCTCATCTCTTTTGTGAGTAACTTCCATGCTCATTAAAAGCAGCACCTTAGAAATACAAGACAGTAGGTTCTTTATATGGCATGTAAGTGCTTATCATGCAGTTAGTTAAAACACATTGACTTGCTGAGTGTTGGTCAAAAGAGATATGCATGTGAGGAAAATAAGGACATGCTTCAAAAAGATACTGAAATGTTAGCGAACCTTAGGTTCCAACATGTTTACACTTGAGAAAGCGATGTGGCATCAGGTTTTCAAGTATTGCAATGGGTTAAGTGAGATGCATTAACATGCTCTTTTTGATATATTCCACACCCACTTTCTTATCTACAATTGCCAGTGATTTCATCTGTAGGAATATCTGTCTATAAGTTTAACCTCAAGTTTGAAATAATGTTTGCGTTGTTAAACAGGTGGTAGGAAAAACTAACATTTTCACTAGCTTCTTACAGAATAAATGTTGCTTAACATCTCTTCTAAACTTGTCACATTCATATACCAAATTGTGCACATCTGAATATTTAATCTTGTCAGTTTTATTAAACTCTGTGACCCTAAATAAGATAAAGTGGGTAAGAGAAGACAAATGTATATGGTTAAGGGAAGGGTTTAGGAATGTCTGAGATGTGGGAAGGACAGGAAAAGACTTACTAAGGGAACGCTGCATAGGAGTTAACAGGCTTTTTAAACCATAGGTTTTCTTCCATTACCTTATATGTATGCTTAGTTAAAGAACACATGCTAATGCAATCTGTTGAGGGGGGATTCCATTTGCCACTATAAGGCCATTGACATGATTTGTTTTTAAAAATTATATCGTGATTCTTTAAAGTCCACAGAAGATCAAGCATATTAAAGAAAATCAATAACAGTGACCAATCCAAAATCAACTTTACAAGAAGCATGCATATTATACTACCTAGACATGTTATCTTACAAATGTTTTATAAAATTATTTACTACATTAAAATCCCATCATTCTGATTCATGAAGTACAATGCTGTATTAACTCATTCTTTCCTATTAGATAATCACAGTTATTATGTTATAGCAGCATTTCAAAGTCATGAATTATTTATGTATTTTACAGAGAACAAAGATGTCTTACACATGCATTTGAAGCATATTAATCACTGCAAATCACTACAAATGAAGCTCACTTCATAATTACACAACCAATGAATAAGCTACAAAAATCTTTACCCAGACGTTCCATACATTCTATAAAAGCTAATTACTCAAACAAGCATCTTAAGCAGTTCCCAAAGGAAATGAATTTAGAGTCTTTCCAGACACTGAATGGAGGTGCTGTTGCAGTTTAAGTCATAAATGTCAGAAAGCAATGCTAATAAGATGTGTAAACACATTTACCAAAGATCTTAAACCACCATTCAAAAAAAAAAAAAAAGTGACGTTAATTTCAGAAGTTAGCTGAGGCACAATTTGTAATGCACTATAGTGGATGTACATTGCAAGTCACCTGATTTTCAGCCACTTGTCTTAAAATTTAACAAGGAAAAAAGAAAGCTGATACAAGTTTTTGCAGGATCATCACTATAAAAACAAATACCAATGAAATTATTATTATAATTATTATTTTGTACATCCTTTTGTTCTAATACTATCTCTTCCTTCCTAAATGATGTCTGAATATAACTCATGGTTACTTTTTATACATTATGTAGGTCACTATTAGGGGCATTACTAAAATGAGTGGCTATAGGACCATTAGAATACTAATAAATAACATTAAATATCCCAGACTTTTGTCTTCAAGAGCACATTTGGTTTTCTCCACAGGACAGTTAATACAAAGAAGAAGTAATGAAACTTTGACTGACAGCATGTGAAGATTGCTTGTCCCAACTATTCTTCACTTTTTACTAACGCATAGATAAATGTCTTAATTAACTTGTAGAATAATTCTTCTTATATCCACCCCCACAAAAAAATGGCAATTTTGCCCATTGTTGCATCATGTAATTTCTATATATATCTCATCAAAAAGAATTCCTTTCTGTAAAACAATTCTACCAGATTTACTCAGTATTTGTTCGCTTACTATCATGAGGATGTGTCCTTCTTTCTTCTGAAATGTGACTTTCTTGGATTCTGCTGAATTTGATAAAGTTCTTAAACTGAATTCCTTCAGTCTTTTCTTATAATAATTGTAAGTGGCCCATCTTTCATCTCTATTGGCATCATAAGAACTGCTTCAGTCTTCTCTAGGGCTTTGATGAGATGAACATCTCTAAAAGTATCAGATCAGCTGGGCAAACCACTTCTTATGTCAGAATGTCATTTGGCTGTATCTGACAGTTTAAATCTATGATTTAGCAAAACTATATGTCTCAAAAAAATTCCTGCTTTCAAAAATGAATGTGAAACACAAGTGTACTGGTAAACCCTAGTTATCCACATCCCAGCCCCACCCCACCCCTACCCCAAATTACATCTTACACACAGTGAATTCAGTTCAGACATACACTGCACTCACAAACAAGATGCTCTTTCTTTTTATTCACTGCATCACTTTATTTACTGTCTCTTGCTTTCTTAATTTTGACCATCTCTCTTTTTCTCTGTATCATATTGCTACTGTGTTTAACTTACACTTTATTAAAACAGTTACTGCCTTCCTTAAAATAAATACACAACTAACATAAACTACACCCCAGATAAACAATAAAAAAAAAATTCTGTCACTTCAAATCCTACTTCGAGTAACTATATAAACTCAAACCTACCACCATGGCCAGCCAACTGCCTGCAGAAAGTAGCAGACTTAATATATCATGTCTCTATTCTGATAAATCACTTAATCAGAGAGAAGTATGTTCCAACATCTGAAAAAACTCCTTTGTCATTCCACTGCACAAAGGGGGCTCCTCTACAGACTTTATAAATTACAGACCTATAGCAGTACTGATTCCTCTGTCCAAAATCCTGGAAAAATGTGTACATTCATAACTCCAAACAACCTTGTTTCTACACCACCACATGGTTTCAGGCCTAGTCACAGTACAACCACTGCCCTGTTTTGCTCCACTGACACAATTACTCACAACAACACAAGGTCAGATAGCCTGGTTTCTAAACTCTTCCTTCATCTATCTAAATCTTTTAACACAGTCTGTCATCAAACCCTCCTAGATAAACTCTCCTCATTTTGGGCTTTTGATAGTCTGTCACCACACCCTCCTCATTTTGGCATACCTCTCAACCATCCAGATTTTCACAGAATGTTTAGATTTTTACTTCAGTTTTTTTTTAATCTGTTCCTCAAAGTTTGTGGTTTTCTGGCAAATAACTGGATTGAAGTAATTAAATAATGACATACATTTTGAGTTCCAGACTTCATATCCTTCAGAAAATTCATGCCAACACAAATCCTGTTATTTTACCAACTTTCTAAGTTTATAAGAGCAATATATAAAATCCATCCCTATTTTTGGACCTTTGTTCCCCAATTATTTAAGCCTTTGTCCAGATTTCTTGTGCTAAGAGTTTGAGAGGAATGCTTTTTGGTCTTGTATCTTCACTATACTGGTTCCAAGCTACCTAGCAGACTGACAACATGTAGTGAAATTATATGATTTCTACTTATTCATCCCTGTCTCAGAACATAGTTCACAAAGATCTAGACGTGGCCCAGTTTGATTTATTCTGTTTATAAACAACATGCAATTTGTCTCCAACCATGCCACAACAGTACAATATGTACAAGACCAGTCCTCATATCTGCAGCCATGACCATATCAAAACCTAACAGAAATCACTTGGTAATCATTCTCGACCATAGAATCTTGGTTAGAGAACCCCAACTTCTATTGAACCCAAGAAAACTTAATCTTGTTCTACTTGCTCCCAAAGAAATGTGCAACAACAAAAAAAAACTCAACTGTTATGTCTGCCAACAGCACAAAAATAGAAATGGTTACACATAAACTGGTGGGCATGATCATAGATGACCAGATAAAATGTGATTGTCATACTTTAAGCAATACAAATAAAAAAATAGACACACTAAAAACTAGTCTCCCTATACAGGACAAAATCAGGCAGCAACTGAATGTACCAAAAAAACAAAAAGAATCTAAGGTGAAGGATCAGATGAGAAGGCAGGAAATGTGGAAAATGCATAAATATAGTTGCAAGTATAGGAAACTATTGGAACAACCTCATTTTGATCAGGATCGAATGCAGGAATGGTTAAGGAAAGCCAAATTCAAACCAAAAGATGAAAGATTAATATTGGCGGCCGAAGACAGTGGCCTACAAACATATTGGTTTACAAAGTCCATCGAACATGTGGGAGAAACAGACAAATGTAGGTTTTGTAAAACAGAACTGGAAACAGTTGCACGCCTTGTTGCTGGTTGTGAAATATTAATGACAGAAGGAATGTATAGTATACTAAAAGGCATAATAATGTGGCAAGACTGTTGTACTGGTATTGTGCAAACATTATAATATTGAAGTAGCTGAAAAACCCTGGAAACATGAGCCACAAAGCATCATAGAAAATTATGAAATCTACATCACATGGGATCACCCATTACCAACAGGTTAAAAGACAGATGTGAGAAAAACAGAGCTAGCAGTCCATGAAAAGAAGACAAAAGTAGCATTGATCATTGAAATCGCTACACCCAGTGATTACAGTGTCTTGCGTACAGAGAGACACAAAGTCATAAAATCAGGATTTGCAGGCAGAAACGAGAGCAATGATAGATACCCAGACAGCAGGAGCAGCCCTAGCTTAACTGGTGCCCTAGGCAAAAGGGCTCCACAGCACCCCCACACCACATTACCTGGTGCCACCATCCTGGTCTACCTACACCAAATAAATACTGGAAAAGCACCCCTGCTAGACCGGCACCCTAGGTGGCTGCCTTGGCCTGTGCCTAAGGCCGGCCATGCCAGACAGTTCCAATAGTAGCAGGAGCAGTCTAAATTGTATTTAGATATGTTACCAATACATATAACTGTACAAATTGCAGAAGGAGTCATTACTAGACACATTGCTGGTGCTGTGAAGAGTACTTCTGGCTGACATCAAAGACTGAAACAATACTAATTTCATGAACTTTAATCATACTTTGACTTAGGAATGGGGACCATTCCCACCATGGTATTAGAAATCCAAAAGACTTGGAGAAATTAAAAAAGAAAAAAACATTCATCACTGATCTGGGCTGGAAATGCATGGCTACAGCTGACCAATTTCAAACTGTCTAATGTGCCTCCCCAGTACTAACCTAAATTCATCCCTATCAAATAAATGTGAGGAATATTATAACAAAGCAGCAGAACTCGCAACACATCAACACTGTAGAATAATTTACCATTGCCTTACTTACAAACAGCTAAACTGACCTGAACTGAAACCTACACTGGCTAACTCACAGTTATTAACAACACAGAAGCTATTTCACAACCCTGATAAATGTACTTCATTAACCAGTGCCATTCATCCATATGCAAATAAAAACCCTGACTCAACCAAAAAAGCCTTGCTCCAAACAGCTATGTCAACAAACACTGAAGGAGATTCATTATATTCAAACTGAATATCAAATAAATGGAATTCCCTCCAAGCTCACTTGAGACAACATACATACAAGCATACAAACATACAAGTATTTAATTGCCAACTGACAACATCTCATAGATGCTTGGATAGCCAGCTGTACATCCCCAGGTTAGATTCAAAAGTATACATTGAATATACTCCTGCATATCCCCAGTTCAGGCTAGATTTATAAATGCATAAAGAATCCATTACACAAACACAGCCTAAGATCCCATGGATGCATCATATTCTCCTCTCTCCACATCTCACTAGATGTTTTCTCATTCTTCCTACTTCCTCCCCTTTTCATCTCTTCCTTTCCTCTTGCCTCGTCTTTTCTACAAAACATCTCCTGCCTTCTCAAACCATACTTGTTTTTCAACAGTTTGCTAAACACTACACCCCCTCCTCCACGTCTCCTTATAAACCATTTCCTCTCCTACAGCCTGCATAAGTCATGGGAATAAGTTAGTATTAACCAAAACTGTCAGGATCTTATTTTTGATTCATTATTGCAGGATTTTCTCTTCTAATTCTTTGGATTTGCTCTGCCCCACCTACAGCATACATAACTTAGCAGCATTCAATTGGTTGTACTCACGCCTATGTACACATTTTGTATTATTTATTTATTTAACATTTGCTGAACAGGAAAGTCCGACTAGGACAGAGGCTATTTTCAGCAGAGGCCCGGGGAGAAACACTCCAGATACATGTCTATGGAATATTATACATATTATTTTCTTATAGCTTCATAAGTACTTACTAGGCCATTAATCAGTGATGATCTAAAGGATAGCCTTCCATTCCCATAGTAGTATTTAGCCCTTATATTGTGTGCACAAATACCCTAGAAAAGGACAGAGCAAAGATACGGTGAGGAATTTACATGTTGCCACTAAACATGAGTGATAAGGTGCTAAACTAGGGATGAATGTGCTGTTACCTATTGATCCGTCCAAATTACATTTGAATAGCGTAAGAGAAGTACTTTGCTTCATGTGAAGTGGATGACAGTTCCACAGACGCAGAGTTCTTTGTAATATATACCCAGCTCTCGAATATGACCTGTTTGTGTTGCAGTATGTTTTATCTGTCTGTAAAAATGCATTTAATTATGGAGCTTTTCTTCCCTCACCGCCACTGAAAGGGGGAATTATTGCCAAGTTGCACTTTTCCAGTAAACAAATGTCAAATAAATAAAAAAATAAATACATAAATACTCTGGATTCTCAAGGTTTCATACTCTTCCTTAATTATTTTCCTATCTCTTCCTCAAGTTGAAATTCTGATTGCTTTCTACAAATTATTCGCATTTCCCTGTTTCATTATATTTCAAGAATGCTCTTTGCTGCCTTTGTCATTCACTTTCACTTACTAGGCCCTCAGTGCACTTCTTCTTCGTTAAATATTGTATCACACAAATACTTTTTATTACAATTACGGCAGTTATTATGTTTCTCTGGTATTCTGCAATCTCCTTTCATGTGCCTAAAGCAGCTTTGTATTTCCTATACAAGTCAAATCTTGTCTTTTAAGCCAGTGTGAGTAATTTATTTTGGTTAGACTGCCCAGGCAAGTTTGTTGTGAACCACACAGCACGGTGGTTACTTGCTCTTTAATGGTGTTCCACTCCTAGGTTCATAAGTTTATACTATGCAAATGACCCCCAGGGTCTTTAGAAGCCTAGCCATGCAACCCAACCCAGTTTTGTCACAGTTCCGTGGATGCCTATATGGTGGGTTATATAAGTAAGGAGGTAGGTAAGAGTTGTGTGTGGGGGGGATTTGTTAGTTGCTTTAATATTTTTACAGTCAACATCTGTCCATCAGAGTCATGGGACACAGACTGGTGCTGAATTTGCAATTTCCCATCCAATGGTCAAGGTTTCTTTTCAACAGGGTCAGGGATGAAATCTGATTCACATAGACAGGAAGCGTATTCCATAGCATGTGGATCCTTTGAGACTCATATCAGTCTCTCCAGCACAGCATGTTCTATTTATGTTGCAAAGTTTAGGTCCATGGATCTAATATTTCCGGTGTCTGTTTTCTGGATGTGCAAGCAGTCCACCAGGGCTGGATATGAGGATGCTTTATTTGCTAGATATAGATCACCTCTCAGTAACCTGTAGGGGACTGAATACAGAGAGAGAGCCTTAAGGTGATCTGTGTAGGACCGGGTATTCATACCCTGGATTCTCCTGGTGAGGAACCTTTGAGGGCATTACAACTGTTGCAAGTGCTTGGTTAGGCACATGCTAGAGGAGGCATTGTACTTAATGACTGGTCTGATTTAGAGTGGTGCTATAATTTCCTTGGGCCTGGATGCCATACCCTTGCTTATGAGTTGGATGACCTGCAATGATTTTCTTACTATTTGGCTGTATATTGGTCAAAGACCAGATCACTCTCTACATATGTTCCCAGATCCCTATTAGGTCAACTCTTAGGGGTGTTTTATCAATGGAGTAATTAGCTTGGGTAGACGATTTCCCAGATGGCTAAATAATGCATTTCTTTGCATTGAGTTTTAATCCATGGCTTTGTAATGCTCTCCCGTTTGGTGAGTATTAGGTCCAATATGTTTGATCCTCTGGTTGGAGTACACAATATCTGATCCAGGGTGTTTTGCCTGTGAGTTAAAGGCAATGTATGTTTCCCAGTCTATAGAGCAGTCAAGGTCTCCAATGAATAGGGTATCTGATTGCATGGTAGGTGCCTCTAGTAAGTCGTAGTAAGAGTTGTGACCTTTGTGGGTTATAGTAGGTGACCTGTAGCTGGCCAGGTCATGGTAAGGAACCTTGTTTATGGAGAACTGGACATGAAGGAACTTTAGGTCATCATCCTTCATAACTAACCTAGAGTTGTTTGTTTCTAATGTAAATAGAGACACCACCACCTTTAGCCCCTGGCTGTGCTGCTGCTAGTCTAAATGTGTGGAATTTACTGTACACGTCCACTGGCAGAGTACTTTCTGTGGTTTTAAGCCAAGACTGAGTGACAGAAGAGATGTCTAAATTCTCTAGAGTAAAGCAAGCTTTTAGAGTGTGGAGTTTCTGTTTAGCTTTGAGTTTTTTTTTTTTGATTGCAAGTAGTTTTTTTTTATTTTTACTTTACTTAAAAATGCTTTAAGGGAGGTAGATAGTTTTAGCTAATTTCAAAAAGCCCGGGGGAGGGGGGCAGGTGCAGACCATCCTTGGCAAAACAACGTCTGCACCTGTTAACCATGTCCTTCCATGCTGATAGATATTGGACTTCCTTGGAGTGACATCAGAAACTAAAGTAGTTATTAAACTCAACCATTTTCTGTTTATACTGTGGCATCATCCTTGGTGAAGGTAGAATGCTGCTAAATGCAAGGCACATACCTCTGATACATATTCAGAGAGATCCATAATGTCTCTTTTTAAATTGTCCATTGAGGTACATCTCAGGTCATTTACACCCACATGGACTATGATAAAATCATATTGGTATCTGTGGTGCAGTGATTTGAGTGCATGTGATATTGTGAATCCTAACTCCAGTCAGGAACTAGCCATTATTTTCTCCTTGTCCACCCTGGTGAGAGGGTCATCACTGTGCCATACAATAGAATCTCCTATGACAACAGTACTAGATAAAGTATTTGCTTGCCTTTTGAGCTATGTTCTTGAAGGATCATTGGGTGTAGGCTTCTGTGTGGTGTTAGATGTTGCTTTTGGTATGTGGTTTAGTGATTGCTGAGCATAGGTGTTGACATTTAATGGGTTAGGAAGGCTTTGAGGTATGGAGAGTTTTTTAAGTGCCCCAGCATAATAAGATCTATATCTGCAGTGAATGTTTTTTTGTGAAGGATGTAGTGTGTGTGTTCTTGACAACCTTGTTTGTAAGTGAGATTTTTGCCTTCAAGGAAGTAATGTATGTACATCTCTTGCACAGTGTGCTAGTTTCTTTAAAGATTAAAATGTTGTCTGTGTACATGAGAAAATTGCTAGATTGCCTCAGGATTCCCATATCTACCAAAGTGGCCATGAAGAGATTAGAAAAATGCTAATCCGTCTTGTCAAGACCAGTATTAGGGTAGGGCTATTATGGTTTAGGGACTCTGTTTTACAGGGTCTCCTGAGTGGTGTCTAGGGTTATGGATAGATGTTAGCTAATGGTATCATCTGACCTGAGTGGTGCCTAGGGTTATGGCTAGATGTTAGATAATGGTATCATCTGACCTGAGTGGTGTCTAGGGTTATGGCTAGCTATCATCTGACCTGAGTGGTGCCTAGGGTTACGGCTAGATGTTAGATAATAATATCATCTGACCTGAGTGGTGCCTAGGGTTACGGCTAGATGTTAGATAATAATATCATCTGACCTAAGTGGTGTCTAGGGTTACGGCTAAATGTTAGATAAAGGTATCATCTGACCTGAGTGGTGCCTAGGGTTATGGCTAGATGTTAGATAAAGGTATCATCTGACCTGAGTGGTGTCTAGGGTTACGGCTAGATGTTAGATAAAGGTATCATCTGACCTGAGTGGTGCCTAGGGTTACGGCTAGATGTTAGATAATAATATCATCTGACCTAAGTGGTGTCTAGGGTTACGGCTAAATGTTAGATAAAGGTATCATCTGACCTGAGTGGTGTCTAGGGTTATGGCTAGATGTTAGATAAAGGTATCATCTGACCTGAGTGGTGTCTAGGGTTACGGCTAGATGTTAGATAATAATATCATCTGACCTAAGTGGTGTCTAGGATTACGGCTAAATGTTAGATAAAGGTATCATCTGACTTGAGTGGTGTCTAGGGTTATGGCTAGATGTTAGATAAAGGTATCATCTGACCTGAGTGGTGTCTAGGGTTACGGCTAGATGTTAGATAATAATATCATCTGACCTAAGTGGTGTCTAGGGTTACGGCTAAATGTTAGATAAAGGTATCATCTGATCTGAGTGGTGTCTAGGGTTATGGCTAGATGTTAGATAAAGGTATCATCTGACCTGAGTGGTGTCTAGGGTTATGGCTAGATGTTACATAAAGGTATCATCTGACCTGAGTGGTGTCTAGGGTTACAGCTAGATGTTAGATAAAGGTATCATCTGACCTGAGTGGCGCCTAGGGTTACGGCTAGATGTTAGATAATAATATCATCTGACCTGAGTGGTGCCTAGGGTTACGGCTAGATGTTAGATAATGGTATCATCTGACCTGAGTGGTATCTAGGGTTACAGCTAGATGTTAGATAATAGTATCATCTGACCTGAGTGGTGTCTAGGGTTACGGCTAGATGTTAGATAAAGGTATCATCTGACCTGAGTGGTGTCTAGGGTTACAGCTAGATGTTAGATAAAGGTATCATCTGACCTGAGTGGTGTCTAGGGTTACAGCTAGATGTTAGATAAAGGTATCATCTGACCTGAGTGGTGCCTAGGGTTACGGCTAGATGTTAGATAAAGGTATCATCTGACCTGAGTGGTACCTAGGGTTACGGCTAGATGTTAGATAATGGTATCATCTGATATCAGTATTGTTAGATGAGCTAACTATCTGCCCTAAGCTTAGCTCCACCCAAAGCCTTTCTGCGTTACAGGTTAAAGTCCTAAGTACAAGTTTTAAAGGGTTGTTGCTATACAAGGTACTGCTAGCCATTACTGCACAGTGAACAGCTCCATGAAAAAGAGCCTAATTTATAGCAGACAGATAAAAAGCTGAAAACTAACTCCTAGAACTTTTATCTTGCCTTACCCCAATTTGAGTATGCCAGGTGCAACATGGCTTGTTTTTCAGTAAGGTATAGCGCCAGCATAGTTTCTAATGTACAAACAAGTTTTAGCACACTCATTGTGTGGTTTATTGATTGTTTCACTATTAACATAATAACCATCTATCTTGATATACATAGCTATATCATATATATATATATATATATATATATATATATATATATATATATATATATATATATATATATATATATATATATATACACATATATATATATATATATATATATATATATATATATATATATATATATATATATATATATATATATATATATATATATATATATATATATATATATATATATATATATATATATATATATATATATATATATATATATATATATATATATATATATATATACATGTATATATATATATATATATATATATATATATATATATATATATATATATATACGCATATGGCTATATATTAATGGATTTTTATCAGCATTCCTTCTGGTGAAAATAACATATTGATGAAGATAAACTATATTACCAAATTTTGTGAAAACAAACCACATTTTTTGCACAGGGGCCAGACACACCTCCTAAGAACATCTCTAAATGGGTCTACCTGAAAACGACGAAAGTGCAGAACGCCGACGACGAGAACATCGACCCTGGAAGATCGACAACGAAGAAGACCGACAGTTGAGAATCCCGACACTGAGAACACTGACATGTTAAGGTAAGTGTGCGATAGGGACAGACGTTAGGATCAGGGTGTGGGTAAGCCAAGTGTATGATAGTGACGGACGTTAGGGTATTGTGCGGGTCAGGTAAGTGTGTGACAGTGATGGACTTTAGGTTTAGGGGCAGGTTAAGTGAGAGGGTTAGGGTGCGGGTAAGGTAAGTGTGCGATAGTGACGGACTTGAGGGTTAGGGGCGAATTAAGTCAGTTAGGGTTAGGGTGCATGTAAGGTAAGTGTGCGATAGTGACGGACTTGAGGGTTAGGGGCGAATTAAGTGAGTTAGGGTTAGGGTGCATGTAAGGTAAGTGTGCGATAGTGACGGACCTTAGGGTTAGGGTTTGGGTTAAGGTTAGTGCATAGATAGTTGTGTATGTAAGGTTTAGTGTAGGTTTTTAAGGTTTTTGGTGTGCTTGTGTTGTGTGTGCGTTTTTTAGGAAAAGGTATTTGTTTTGTTGATTGTCGGGATTTTGGTTTGTCGAGCATGTGAAGTTTCATTTTTTTAAACTTTTTTTTTGTCATTTTTTTTCGTGTCAGTTATTTCATTGTCGGTGTTTTGGCATGTCGGTGTTATCAGGTAGACCCCTCTAAATATACCAAGAGTGTGCTTTTTACTCTAAGAGTGTAATAAATCAGCTGACATCACCAGGCACTGCTGGAAAATGTTGTAGTGGTCTCAGTTTGTCCAGTGTAGGTATGAGGGTCAGGGGAACATTGTGCATGAGCATCAGGCAAAAAGGTTTTAGGTATCCCAGTCCAATTTTCTGATTCCTAAAAATGAACGTCTGTGTTCCATTAATATGGAATTTTGGAGTTTCCATCTATTATATATTCTGCTGTTCTAGATGTAACAGAGGGTTTTTTGTATGTAATTCACTTCTAACACTGTTTTTTATCACTTTTATATTTAATCATTATGGCTATATGCAGTTTACATTTAGCTTATAATAGTTAAATGTGCTGACATCAGTGCCCTACCATCATATATCAGACATCAGAGGTAATCATTATATTATTTATAATATGGAAGTTCTTCTTTATTTTAGATGCTGTACAGTTTTGTGTATTATGCTGATATACAAGTTGTATAATTTTGTTCTTATTTTAAATTCATATGCTTTTCAAAGTTTTGGGCAGCTGCTGTGGTGCAGCAGTTAGCATTGCTGCCTCATAGCAAGAGGTTCTCCGGTTTGATCCTCGGCTGGGGTGCCTTCTGTGTGGAGTCTGCATGTCCTCCCTTTGGTCGAGTGGGTTTCCTCTGGGTGCTCTGGTTTCCTCCCACATCCCAAAGACATGTTGTAGGTTGATTGGACACTCTAAATGGGCCCTAGGCGTACATGGGTGTGCCTTCTGTGGAAGGTTGGGCACCGGGCTGGCAACTCGATACTGTAAAACTCCACTGCCAATCATGAGCAGACAGGTGATCCGCTGTGGCGACCCCTAACCGGGAAAAGCCGAAAGAAAAAGATACTTTTCAAAGTTTTGTCTGTAGCAGCTAGTTAGCTTTTTAGGGTAAATCCTCAACAGTTTCTTAATTAATTATTGCATAACAATTAACACAAACATTTGTGTAGTATGCCTAGAAATTTTTAGAGTTTCATTGTATACTTAAATATGTGTATATGTATATGTATATGTGTATATATATATATATATATATATATATATATATATATATATATATATATATGTGTGTGTGTGTGTGTGCAAATTTTAATAACATAGATGTAGGAATTTCTACCTTAGAAATTATATTTATTTTAATTTATAATTACATTGAGTGTTTGCTCTGAGACACTGCTGAGGACCAAAACATTTTTAAGACAATCAGGCTTATGTTATCAGTTTAAATACTGTCGGCACCAACTGTTTTATTTTTATTTTCCTATTGGGTTTTTTAGCAAATAAAAGTAGTCCATTCTGAGTTAACATTTTTTTTATGTTGCTGATGTTTTTAAACATTTTTATCTTACATGCATTTTCTCTCCATGTCTGCCAGTCATCAAGCTTCCCTCATAAGTTCATAGGTTCATATTAGGCTAACGACCTCCTGGGTCTTTACATGCCTAACCATGCAACCCAACCCAACCCAGTTTTGTCCCAGATTTCCTAGAATGCCTATATGGTGGAGTATGTTAATAAAGAGGTAGCTAAGGGTCATAGAGGGGTATGTTAATCGAGGATTAATTTACTTAATATCGATCTCTGTTTTTCTGAGACATGGGGGACGAGACCAAATGGTGATTTTCCATCCACTGATCAAGCTTTCTTTTGAACAGGATCAGGGATGAACTCTGCTTCATGTAGATATGGAACGTATTCCATAGCACAGGAATCCTTTGAAACGCATATCGGTCCATCCAGAAGGTTCTGTTTATGCTGAAAAGTTCAGGTCCTTAGATCTAGTGTATCTGGTGGTGTTTGTCTTGTGGATGTGCAATTGATCCATCAGCGCTGGATCCAAGGACTCCTTATATGCTAGGCATATATTACTCTCAGTAAGCTGTAATAGACTATGTGCAGAGAGAGGACCTTAAGGCAACCTCTGTAGGACAGGGTATTCATACCCTGGATTCTTCTGGTGAGGAACCTTTGAGGGTTTCCAACTGTTGCAAGTGCCAGCCAGGCACACTCCAAAGGGGGCCTTGTACTCGATGATGGGTCTGATAAGGGCTGATTAGAGTGATACTGTAACTTCCCTGGACCTGGATGCCATACCATTGTTTATGAGATGGCTGACACAGAATGTTTTTTGTACTATCTTGCCTACATGTTGGAGGAACTCCAGATTACTGTCTACATATATTCCCAGATCTCATAACATTTATAACATATATAAGTTATAACAGATAACATTTGTTAATGTCTGTTATGTACCCAAAAACAATGTGGAGCACCAAACACCAAACTGGTAAACGAAAATATAGTCCAAAAAACTGAGAACCAAGTGTTGATTGTAAATTTAATTCAAGTAATAGACTGGTGGCGACTCAAAACAGAAATCAAATACATCCAATACATCAAGCGCTTTCACCCAGGCTCTCCCAGGCTTTCTCAAGACAAACTGCTATACATCTCAGTGGATCTATTTATACTGAACCTTACCAGTTAACAGTATAATTAGTCTTTCAATCAATCAATTAAAAGCACTCTTTGCTATTTAATTACAAGTTTTTCCTTTGTAATAAATGGTGAACAACTATTATAAACAACTTTAAAAACAATTTAACCATTGTCTGTACATACTTACTTTAATTACAAGTTTAAACTCATTAATAAAAAAGTATAAAGCCCTGAATACTTAAACACATTTTAAACACATTTTAAAACTTTTTTACCATTTTAATTGCAACAAACCAGCAGATGTTACTAAAATTCCAAGATTATTTATGATATATTGCCACTACATATGTAAAAAATAATGAAAATAAAACCCCAAAACTCTTAAAAACTTTTTATATACATTTCTTAATAAACTGTAGTATATTAAATGTGTGAGCTATTATAACTTCGCCCTTCTGAGTTTAAGTATACTGCTTAAGCTTAGGGCATCATTAAGGCCAGGGGATCTTGCAGCATCCAATTTCAGCTGCCAGAGCAGCTCCCTATATTCTAGTGAAGTTTCCCAATCACCTCCTCTTGGGTTGGACTTCACCTGTTCTAATACTAAAAACCTAAGGTCCATGTGTTTACAAACCAAAGAATGCTTAAAGAATGCATTTGATTCATTTCCTTTACTGACTTCATAAAGATGTTCATATATTCTTTTTGCCAGAGTCCTTTCGGTTTTGCCTACATAAAAACTAAGGCAGTGCTGGCAAAAACCAAGATATATAACACCCTTTGCTTTACAATTAAAGTAACCTGGGGATTTGATATAAATCTTTCTTGATTTCAAGTAAAAGCCTTTAGTGTTAATAATGTAGGGACACTGTTTACAAGATCTACACTTAAATGTACCTATTAGGTGTTGTCCACTATGTTCATTACCAACCAAGTTTGTCTCAAATAAATCTTTAAGATTCTTATTTCTTCTTCTAGTGAACTGTGGTTTACATCCAAGAATTTGTTTAAGTTCATCATTCATTGTCAAAATTGGCCAGTACTTTTCTACAATACTTTCTACCACTAAACTTTCACTGCTGTTTGTGTGAACAAATGCACTACCCTGTTCTTTGAATTTATTATTTGTTTTAATTAATTCGTACCTACGTTCTTCGCCTAGTAAAGGAAAATATTTATCCATCCTTTGGTTTGTTACTTCCATAACTACAGAATCAATCAACTGTGTGGGATAACCTCTTTCTATAAATAGTGCCTTCAGAAATGCAACCTCCTCTCTAAATATGTTTTGTTCGCTGCACATCCTAGAGGCTCTGATCACTTGCCCCTTAATAATCCCTCTCTTTTGAAATAGTGGGTAGCTACTATCAAAGTGAAGTAACATATTAGAGTAAATTTTCTTCCTGTAAATGTCAGATTGAAAGCACCCCTGCTCCAAGTTTTTGAAAAGATTTACATCAAGATAATGTAAGTTGACTGTACTAATGTTGCATGTAAATTTAAGGAACTCTGTACTAGAGTTTATATAACAAATGAATCGCTCTAGCTCTTCCATATTTCCCTTCCAAAAAACACAAATGTCATCTAGGTAACGTTGATAATGTACAAAGTGTTTGATCCAATCCGTATTGAATATATATTTTAATTCCCAATAAGCTAGTACAATGTTAGCATATGCAGAGGCGCAGGGTGTGCCCATTGCAACCCCCCTTTTTTGTCGAAACAATTCCCCATTAAAATAAATAAAATTATTGTTAAGGATTGTTTCCATGAATTCGACTAGAAGTGCTATAATGTTGCTTTCAAACTTGATTGACTTGCTAATATGTCATTAAACCATGTTAATCCTATATCATGTGGAATACTTGGAAACAATTCAACCACATCTATTGTGACCATGTATTGTGTCTCTTCATAGAATTCTTTTTTAACACTTCTTAGAAATTCCCAAGAATCCTTGCAAAGAAATTGAAGGGATGTTACAAAATTCTTTAATGTAAGGTCCACAAATTTTCCTAATGGTTCTGTAATCCCCTTGGCTCTGGCTACAATTGGTCTGAACTGCAAGGGGTGTAGCCCTTTGTGGACTTTGGGGATGCCAAAAATAATGGGGGTTAATGGTTTCTGTACTATTAAGTAATTGAATAACTGTTCATTAATCGCGCCTTGGTAAAGATGGTCTTCCAACATGTATCCAATTTTAGCATATGCAACATTACGTTCATTTATTGATATTTCACTATATTGTTCGTTGTCATGCAATGAAGAATAGAGGGAGGCTTCGTAATCATGTTGATACATAAGAACTACCCCCCCCCTTTGTCTGTTTTCATTACCCTGATGCCATCACTATTTAGTTGTTTTATCAACTTGAAGGATTCATCTGATAAGTTGTTACAACTACCACTCAATTCCTTCATGGGAATATTCTATGTACTTCACAGATAAAGATTCTAGTTGTCTACTGATGTACTATGTTCTTCATCTGTAAATATGTTGTAAGTAATTGCTATGTAAATTGTTAATCGCTATGTAATCCAATGTAACTACTGTCTGTTTATTTTAACTGTGGAGCTTTTCTCCGCGGGCCTCCATGAAAATGGACCTACATCCAGTCAGACACTCCCGGTCAACAAATATAAATAAATATAAATAAATAAATAAATAAATAAAATTTAACTATTGGGTCAACTCTTAGGGATGTTTTATCGCTGAAGTAATTAGCTTGGGTGGAAGCTTTCCCAAAGGACACTAAATTGCATTTCTTTGCACTGGGTTTTAATCAGTGACTTTCACAACAGCCATTTGTTTGTGTTAGACCCCCTTGTAGAATGTTTTTATTGTGTGGGGAATCTATGATAGCTACCAATTTACAGTCATCTGTGAACTTGGTGAGCCAGAGGCCTTTGACATTAGCTTTGACTTCTGAGTAATAGATGCCAAACAGGAGTGGGCCCAACACAGAGTCATGGAGTACTCCACTGGTGACTGGTCTCACTGATCTTGACTTCTTTTGTCCTATATGTGAGCCAGCTGGCAATCCAAAAGTTATGTAGGGATCAGTCAAGCTCATTTGTTCCTCCATCTTAGGTATATCCCATTGTGGCTGAAATATGGTCAGAAGAGTCCTCATTCAGTCAGTTATGGAGGGAATGTATTTAATGACATCCCGTTAATGGCTGTGTTTGTTATGAACGTTACCCTGACCTGGTGGTGGCTGATGTGAGCATATGCATCACTGCAGGGCTATCCTATGCCCTCCTCTGACCTGAGTGTGCCCAAAGAGAAGGGTACAGGATACCCCCTGCAGTAGTACCTACCATCACTGGTTTCAGATTGCCAAGCCAACATCCACTTGTCTTCAGCTGCTGATGTTGTGTAAGCTACTGTTTGGACTTCTACAATCTCAGGCATCATCATTTGCTCTGCTGAGAGGGGGCAAACTTACCCAACCCTGCCTAGCTCTTACAGCACCCTTATAGTCATTGAAAGAGACTTAGATGTGCAGAAACAAAGAATTAAGTAGTTCAATCTATTATGTGTGATGCTGGATATGTTAAGTACCTCTAAAGTTAGCCATTCGGACAGAATTTTTTACAATATTTTAAATACTGTACAGAAAGTTAGATTATTAAGATTCTTAAGGATATCCACACCTCCAAGCTAGTTGCTCAGCATAATGCATCCGAGATTATCCAAGTTCAACTAACTCTGGGCAAAACCACAATCCAGAGTGTAACTTGCTACAGACCCCTACCATGCCCCACGATTCCCACTCCTCTTTTCTTGACACACTGGAAAATATTAAGGTACAACCCAACACTTAATAATGGGTGATTTCAGCTACCCTGCCATTAACTGGGAAAACTACTCATGTACCAACTCTTTTGCTCAACGTTTTCTGGAAATCATCAATTCCAACGCCTTGGGTCAACTTATCCACACCACCACCAGGGGCAGCAATATCTTAGACCTGGTCATCACCAACATGGGTGACCGGTGTTCCACACCAGAGGTCAGCTCCTCTTTGGTCAGATCCAACCACAAGCTAATCACGCTAGACATCCACATCCTGCTCCCACCCCCCATTAGGAAACCAACCATAAAAAATTTCTCCAAAGTCAACTTCATGCTTCTTAAGACAGAAGTGGCAAACTTCACGACATCCATGCAGATGGACAATAGAGGTACAACTGTTAAATCCTACACAGATGCACTTTATAAGCACTTACACAAGTGCAGGGATCATGCTATCCCTAACAGAACCAAGATGCTATCCTCCAAAAAAAGGAAGCCAATCTGGTGGCCTTCTGCCATAAACAAACTCGACAACAGAAGAAAGAAACTGTTGCAAAAAAAAGAGTAAAATCCCACAATTGGAGGAACTCCCTGGTCAGCCTCAGTAAGAAGCTGATATCCCTCATAAAATCCTCCAAAGCTAGTTATGAAAACAAAATTGCCACTGATTCTAAAGACAACCACAAAGCATTCTATAGCTATGTCAAGAATCTCAATGGCAACACTCAGATCTGCTCTGAGTTACAGCACAATGACACTAAATATACAGAACCAACTGATATTGCAAACATCTTGGCAGATAGGTTCAGTGCTAACTTTACCCCCCTATCACTCCTTAAAGGGCCCATCTTTATACCAGAAGAATGCAAAGTTCGTGTAATCATGGCTGCACAGGTAAAAACCTCACTCTCCAAAGCCAAGAACACAGCATACATGGGACCTGACAACATCCCTGGCTGCCTTCTACATGAACTACAGAATGAACTGGCACCCCACCTAAGTACCATGTTCAATCATAGCCTCACCTCAGCCTTTGTGCCCATTGAATGGTGCACCATGACAGTTATCCCACTTCATAAAGGGGGGACCACAACAGACCCCAGGAACTACTGCCCCATTAGCCTGACGAGCCTGGTCTGCAAGGCCATGGAACGTATCATCATGGAACTCATAAACAAAGACAATGGAGATCTCCAAACTCTGGACCCCACACAGTTTGGGTTTGTAAAAGGCAGAGCATGTCTCCTAAACTTGATAGACTTCTTTGAAGTAGTCACCAAAGCCATAGATGAGGGTAAGGTGGTTTACACAGCTTATCTAGATCTCGCCAAGGCGTTCAGCACCATCCCCCACTCTGGAATTATAGATAAACTCACTAAACTAACTAGGTATAAATCCCTATGTCACAAGATGGGTTGCCAACTGGCTTACTGACAGAACCCACACTGTGAAAGTAGCAGACTCCAAATCAGACTTCAGACCAGTGACAAGTGGAGTACCACAGGGTTCAGTCCTGGGTCCTCTCCTGTTTGGTATCTACTTCTTTGAAGTACAGGCTAACACAGAAGGTCTTTGGATAACTAAATTCACAGATGACTGCAAGCTAGGAGCCATAATCGAAACTCCTAATGATGTGGACATCCTACAAAAGGGCCTCACTGAGACAGATGCCCGGTGTCAAAGACATGGTCTTAAGCTCAGTACCAAAAAGTGCATTGTCATCCCCTTTGGTAAAAACTCTGTACCCATGAACTACCACATAGGCGGTAGTCTACTTAACACTGAAAGTGTGATAAGAGACCTTGGGACACAGGTGGACAGTAATCTCTCCTTTGATAATCACATCGCCACAGTGGTCAGGAAATCCATCACAAAAGGTTTCTCATCCAGAAAAAAATAGGTCATTGTTCCCCTCTACTCATCACTCATTAGACCCATTATAGAGTACAATGCCCCTTTTGGTATGTACCTCACAAGACATCTACAACAACTGGAAAAGCCACCAAAAATACCTCACAAAGAGGATTACTGGCCTCAAACAGATGCCTTACGCAGACCGTCTCAAAAAACTCCAGCTTTACTCCGTCGCATATCGCCTACTCAGAGGTGATCTCTGCCTAACACACACTATGTCAAACCCAGAGCTATTGGACATGCTCCACTTAAAGAAATCCCAATATCTCCGAACTACATGCTCTGGGGACCTAAACCTTGTCACCACAATAAACAGAACATGCAGGAGGGATAGATTCCTGTCCCAGAGACTTCCCATACTCTGGAACAAATTACCTATCTATATCAAACAAAGCTCCTCATTAGCACTCTTCAAGAAAAATCTTGATGATTGGATGGGTAATAGGAAATTCACCCCGGGGATCACTTCTGTGGTTCTGCTTTGCAGGGGCACAGAAAAATAATTTTCTTGGGTGGCGAAAGCCAGGGTACCTTTTTGGCTAGGCTTGTATCGGCCCTAGGGCCAATAGCCTAGTACCTACCTATGAAACTATGAACCTAAGAAATATGGAATTTCTGACTGTTCCTTACTCCTCTACATATGGGTACACACACACACACACACACACACACACACACACACACACACACACACACACACACACACACACACACACACATACATATGATTATATCATGAATAGTTGACATGCTAAATGATTGACACCCAAAAAGATAAACCAAAACATGTCGACCATCAGTAATACTGACAATTCAAATTACTGACACCAACTGCATCAAAAAAGGAAATTTCCTTTGCCAATGTGCTAACCATAACATTGCTACATATCCAGCTCATGTTTGTCCGAATAGTGGTAGTGTTAGAATATGTTTTTTTTTTTAACGTGATTTACACAGGGTTTGAGGCAGAGGAAAAGTTAGGGTTATTGTTAGCATACATTACTAAGATGAAGCAAGGGAGTGAACCCTAACCGTGCACCTCACCTTAAAAAAAACTTTCCATAACATTACCACTGCACAAGACAGCTTAAAGACTCACCACAAACAGACACAGGCAGACACACACATACATACACACACAGACTAAGTCTATCACCTTACCTAACTATTATCTTAACCCTAAAACACACACATTCACATATGCACTAACCCTATTCCTTTATCAAACCTTACTCTAAACCTAAAATACACACTCACACTCAAATGCACAGCCCTATAAAATTTACCTTAGTAGAACATATTGGCAGTTGCTAAAATGGATGTTATCATAAACTACTGGTTACACAAAAAACACTACAGATCACTTTGTTGAACAAATGAACAATCAATCAAGTGAAGTGTAACCACACACACTCACACACATATATATAGATATATCTTTATAGTTTTATATATATATATATATATATATATATATATATATATATATATATATATATCTACAAACACAAAAAAACAGCACCTTCACAGTGGAAAACAATATATTCCTTTATTCATTGACAAGTCACCTCAAGGAAGAATAGCAAACCAGGTTTTGCCCACAATGGAGGACACATACATATACACGCACACACACACACACACACACACACACACACACACACACACACACACACACACACGCACACACACGCACACACACACTTGCCTGAATCCATAACCACAACGGAACCTCAGAAGCACGGAATTCAAAATCTCCGGTATTCGAGGTTTTGAATTTCGCACTTCTGAGCTTTCACTCCTTTCAGGATTCCACTTTATGGGCTCGAAATACTGAATTTCGATATTTCAGTATTTCGAGGATATAAAGTGAATCCGTATATACAGATCTGTGGCATAAGATGGAACACTCACACATTTAAATGTTGAATCAATCTTCTTATCATAACTGATTAAGGAACTCCCTCATGGCACAGAGATACTTTTAATCAACTGTACAGAATGGAAAAGTCATGGTATGATGTTGAGCATTAGCAATAAAAAACTGTCCTGCAGTAATGCATAACTAAAAATGACTGAAATCACCTCTCATTTATGTTATCATTATATATTGAAAGCTTAGTCAGTCTAAGCTTACTGACTTCCTGCAGTAATACATAAATAAAAATGACTGAAATCACATCCAATTTACGTTTTCATTACATATTGAAAGCTTAGTCACTCTAAGCTTTCTGCCTACGGCCTCTTCCCTCTTTAATAATATACACAAAGCCCTAATGTTAAAAGCAACATTTTCTCCTAGGGGTAATGTGAGTTAAGGGGTTGACTGGAAGAAATTGTCGATTTTAATACTGTGGTTCTCTTTTCTATGATTTCAAAGGTTATACAATTCTGCACAGAGCTTACTTAAAGTCAGATGAATTGTCAATATATGTTCAAAGAGAAATCCATTGTTTTGTTGAAATCTCAAGGGAGAAATTCTCGTTGGCTCCCTTTTGAAATGTTAATCAAAATGTTGAGTGCCAACATACCAGAAAAAAAGGACATAAAATGCAGGAGAAGAGCGAATTTCGATCATCACTGTTCTCCTGTAAACTTCTTTTTTGCAGGGAAATATTCAGATAAATGGCCATCTTTGAGTTGGTATATGCAAGTCTGTATTTTTGGACATTATTTTGCTGTGCTTTGGGACTCAGCTCTAGTAGGCCCTGGCATTTCAAATGGTTACCTATCATACTAGCAAAACCAAATCTGAAAACAAGTGATTGTACTGGCAAGAATGAAGCAGAAAGAATATAGCTATGTAAAACACATGAAGCAGCTGTGTGAGATCACAGAACATTAGGGGAATTTGCCCTTTCCCCACAGTATTGTGAATATTGAGTTAGGATATACAATTAGCAGGGGGTGTGGGGGGTGCAGGTGACTTGCCCTTTTACAAAAAATAGGCTGTTTTTTTTTTTGTTTTATTTTCTTTTTTCAGCATTTTCAGCTTAGATCTTGCTGGTTGGTTATTCCTTACTCAAGATTCCAGACATTCAACAAAATGATATGTATCTATTTAAAGGACTTCATATTATGTCAAACCATTCTGAGACGCATTTCACATTATGATTGCCAGCGCCTTTTGTAGTCTGTGAATATTTTTAAGCAGAAAAGTATACCTGGTAGGGTTGTCTATAGCAAATAAGTAAATTGGTGACTCTGATTGTGTTTGCCTATGCACAAAACAGAAATATGCTTAAAGGGAGCATAGATTTTGATGAATAAGCATCGGTATTTGGGGGAGGCTTACTCGCCAGATTTTATAACAAGAAGTGTTATAGAAACATAGAGCAACCTTTTTAATGAAGTTATCAAATCAAAAGCTGAAATCTAAGAATGTGTATTATAGCCATAATGCAGATGCTGTAGGGGATTGTAAGAAGTAGGATATCTTAGCAAAAACCCATGACTGGTGTTGGTAATACAGAATTTACACAGTCTTGGCATGATTTGGTTGTGAGGATAAAGTCCAAATATTTAAACAAAGCCGTCTGTGGGTAAATTCTGCATTACACACACACACACACACACACACACACACACACACACACACACACACACACACACACACACACACACACACACACACACACACACACACACACACACACACACACACACACAAACACACATATACACATACACACAGGAGTGGATTATTGCTTTTAAACAATAATATTATTTAAGAAAGAATTTGTTTAGCGTTTTAAATGATGTCATTGGGTGATGGCACTTCGGCGATCTTCTGCCTTCCCTGTCTACCACTGATAATACTGTGCATTGTCATGCATTGTTATGGCATGTATGTCCACATACTTGCACAGTACATGCAGGACATGAGATGGAGGAGGTGCTTGCTTCATAGAAGTTTGTCTATTGTATGTTTGTGCATTCAGAATAAGAAGGGAAAGACACAAACGAACGACAGAGGTGTTTCTAAGAAGCAAGAAACTTCTCCAGCTCCTCACCCCTTAGAGAGATAACTCTCTTTTTCTCTCTGTCCCTCTTTTTTTCTGTCTTTTGCTGGCAGTACAATCAATCCATTTGCTCAACAGGACTTAACAGCTGGACTGGTCATACTTTTTTTGTATAGGGGAATGCTCAATTTACAATGGGCATGCTGACTGGTCTGTCTAATCAGAATAAGCATTTTTGAATATTAAGTAACTTTTATTGTGTAATAGTTAACAAAGAATTGCAGCTTATCCTTGAAGTACAAAACTGGTGAGATGAGGCTGGACAAGTGATCTTCATCTGTACCGAGTTTTTATTCTTCTTTGCCATTTGTATTTCACCTTTAGTCCTGCATTCCCCTGCCAGAACTAACAAGTTTATTAGCGTTGAAAACTGCTTCCACCTCCATTCCTACTGATTCCTAATTTCCTAACTTTTCCCCCGCAGTCTAAAATTTTGCCTATTGACTTATTCATTATTTGAGTTTAATTACTATTATTAAAGCTTAGTACAGTTTGTCAACCATTACAAATACAAGGCTCTTTCTGAACTACGCAGCCTGGATTTAGGCCTCTGTTGAGTTAATGCTGACTAGGACTTAGAGAAGGTAAATTAAAATGAATGTGATCTGTCAGGTGTACATGCTATTAATATATACCAGTGTGTGTGTGTGTCTGCGTGTTTGTATGTGGCCATGTCTAGCCATCTATGGTTCTTCATGAGCTGAGGGTAATTGTTGAAGCTGTTGCAGTCATTTCCAGCTGACAATGGTAGAAGACATCCCAAAGGTGGCATCCTTCAGAAACTCACTGCACTACTTCATTATGAAATATCATTCCTCATCCCTTGTTTGTCTTTTCGGCTTTTTCTCCAGTTAGGGGTCGCCACAGCGGACCTCCGGTCTGCTAATGATTGGCAGTAAATTTTTTATGGTGCCAAGTTGCCAGCCCAACGCCCAACCTTCAGGGAAGGCATGCCCATTCACGCATGTCTTTTGGAGGCCACTCAACCTCAGGGAGAACATGCAGACTCCACACAGAAGGCACTCCAGCCATGAATCGAACAGGAGAACCTCTTGCTGTGAGGCAACAATGCTACCGCTACCACCGTGGCTTCATCATTCCTCATCCCTGCAACTCAAAATATACAACCAATGTTTTTCCAACTTTTATAAGAGTTGTTTGGGGAGATAATCACTGTTTATGATTTGCTCACAGGTTAAGAGGGCTCCACCCCTCAGCTAAAACTGGAATTCTTGGACATTCATGGACTTGCATGAAACTCCACCATTCTGATAAAGTTGATTATTGTCTTATTTTTTCCCTTCCTGACTCCACACAGCCTTAGGCTGTTCTTCCTGACTCCCACGCTTGACAATAACCGATGGCCATTTCTGTGTACCTCGCATCCTCTGGAAGTCAACTGTAGCAGTGGCCATTGTTAGGCCCAGGGAGTGAAGGATCTGATGGAGAACAGTGAGCAAAAAGCCTGGAAGCTGTCATACATGTGGTGACCATATAATTACCCTAGCTGTGGGGGTAGAGATTGCAGTGACATTCGAATGTAATCACTGTCCTATGAGCTAAACCTGGCATGTATTTAGAGACTTCAGTTCTCCCCCAATGGTCAAACTGGAATTGGGTTTTCCCTCAACCTCCCCCCCCCCATATGAAAGCTGACTTTTGGCCACTTTATCCTATCCCCATCCAGGTCTACTACAAAGCAAGAGTCTGTTATTGAACTGGGGTCACCACCAATAGAGATTGCTGTCTTTTGATGACCAAAGCTGTTTAATTCTGCAAGTGAACTTAATTTTAATTCCTCTTTTTGACAGATTCTCTAACAAATTTCTATTAATAATTGTTGTTTTATCCACTGTACTTTGCTAATAAATTGCATTTTTAGGTGGGAGTAACAGAAGAAAGGCTTCTGAAGTAATAACAGTTTCCAAAAACATTAACTATATGTAATGATATCAGCTTTAGGGGAATCAGCATTTTTGTTTTACTCTTTTTATTGTTCAGACACCTGTACAACATGCTGTTAAAATATATTAAACGGAGAGACATTTTCCTTAATCTGTATTAACCACTTGGTGCAGAGGTCTGTTGCAGAAAAAATGCATAGTGTTTATATTTATCTATTTATATTTGTTTATTTGGGTAGTGCACTAATGAATATTAATCAATTTCAGGATCACCCCGGGTTATATATTAATTGTAAGTGACTTACAAAACTCATCAGAAAAAGGTATACATTAAAGAAAAAGCTCATGAAATATATAAAAGATTCTTTCCTAAAATGTATACACTGTGCATGGCATTTATAACTGCACATATCTAATTGTAAAAATGCACATAGAATGACTCATCTTCTGAAAGAAAATTAACTCATAAATGGATGATTTGTCTGCATTGATCTGACTGATACTGCTTTTATTGCTATTGCAAAGAAAACAGCCGTAATTACAATGACTCACAAGCTGCCTAGATATAAGCCATAAACTATGAAGTGCACTGATTTGTTCAGTAAGTTAAAAAGAAATAAATTGTGAGTGCCATCATCTTTTGACTGCATGCTTCAAACAGCAAAAAATAACAAGTGCAGGCGTCTTTGTTAATGTATGTTGAAAGTGTAATCGATGTTTAACACAAAGGATGGCTGCTATCCTGGTTTTTCCCTTCCCCAATGACTGCATTATTGACTAATGTTTTCTGTTTACTCAGGAGCAAGTTAATCAGATTCAGGAATTCATTTATTACCGCTGTATTTGTATTTATATAGCTCAGCAGATATCAGAGGTTCTTTCACTGAACTTTATTTATTAACCATAAGAAATATCAGTAATGGCATGTCAAACACATTAAGCAGAATTTCCTACTCCAGATTAACTGGACACATAAAGAATCACGCTGAACAACTCTGTAGCCAGTGTAGCTACAATTGTGGTACAACTGTCAACCTTACCAGTTTTGTTGACCTTCTGGTTCCAATTCTGGTACTGCAGCAGAATCCTGCTATGTGAGTTAAATAAATCAAGACCCACTCCAATGAGGTGCACACAATTGGGCCTACACCAAGCTGGCCCCTGTCCTTGAAGTCTGCATACTGCAACAACATACAGCCCAATATTTGAGTCTATCTGCCCAGCAATCTATCAGTATATTCCCCTGCCATCTCCCTTCCTCTAATGCTCACAACGTTCTTCCACACAAGTCTGCTTATTATCATGTCAGATTATCACAATGCCGAGAAATAGTCTTCTTTATCAACATACTGCCTCGAGGCATTAAAGTAACCCTCTGCTTGTAGGTATAAATCAAAAATACAGGATTATGGTATCAGACATTCCAACTCTGTCCGCCATCTGGTTCCAAACAGGATGCAGTTAACTCCTTACAGGCCATGCCAGTGCAGTTTCCACCTCCCTGAGTGTGTAGTGCTTAATCTCCAGGCTGAGTCTTGCCCTTCTTTCAGACCACTGCAAAAGCAAATGGCTCAAGAACTTGGGTGCACTGACACCTGCAATAAAAACAAGACAATTAGTAAACGTGCTTTGACTTCATTACTTATGCCATACACATTACCACCTACCTGGGCAATTTCTCCCCTTTTTGTTTAACAAATGCAATACAAGAAAGCCCTTAATGTTCATCTATTTAATAACATACTGATTCTCCATCTCTGGTCATATTTTTCATTTGTCCAATCGTACAGAAAAATGATGAGAAATGGCCTGGGTTAACTTCGTAAAGCATACAACATAGATTTTACACTAAGACTTTAACCATGCCGGCAAACCTATTTGTGTGGGCCATCTTGTCCTAGTCAAGCTAACAGTGTTTAATAGGTAGAACACAGCAAACAAAACCATTTTTTTTGTGCTGTAACTTAATTGCATCACTGAATTTTCCATATTCATTGAGGACAGAGGCACAACAAACTAATGGGTACAGTATTTTTTCATATAAGGGGTGGCGTAAGCCACAAAAATTCGGGCTAGGCTTATAAATGCCTTGAGGCAGATAGCCTAGTATAAACCTATGAACCTATGAACCTAAGTGTTTGAGCATGTTAAATGTGAGAGAATTACTTTAACTGAGCAAGAAATGCTAAAAGTTGTTTTCTTGCTCAGCTGAAAAGATTTTCTCACACTTAAGTTATCTTTTTACTCTTGGCTGCAGGCAATCAATGTCCAGCCTGACAGTAATCAGGAATGTCCCATCCAGTTCACTAGATTAAATGACTGCTGGCAGGCAGGCATTAATGAGTTAACTCCCACAGTTTTCAAGGCTGTTTTTAAATATACCTCAATTATTGTACTTGTATGATAACTATCTCCTTAACCTATACAGAACAAGCCCAGATGCCCACCTTGATTAAACTTTGAAGGGTGTTTCCTACGTAACTGGGCTAAGTTAATTTAGTATCTCCCCTATATAACTTGTGGGCTTTTATCAAACTGGTATTTTTTAGATGCTCTTAACCAATGTGCAACCAGTCTGCAACACACAATTCACTGAATCCCCAAAGTACTCAGGTGAACTATACCTTCTGCTAGGCTACCTGAAAGATTGTTTATTCTAAATGCCCTGTGATACATAAGTGATGATATTTCATAAAGGCTACCATAGGCAGTATAATCTTTACTGATGTTATGAAAACTTTTCAAAAAGTTTGACGACAATTCGTATCCTAAGTGTTGCCTTTGATATGGTCATCCCACATGCATCCTGTCAATAATCTAACCATTTCCTAGTGCTTGGTAGAATTATCAGGTCCTTTGCCTGAAAGGCAAATCTAAGTGCAAACAAACGTATTGTGATTGTTTTAACTGCCTGTCCATACTACCACCTGTGTACTAAACAGTAGCTGCAGTGATGGCTTCTTCTCCCTAGTGGTAATGATCCTGCAAATGCCCCAAAGGTCCTGTATGTACCACCATATGACTTCTGGATGCTGAAAGTCCAGGACTCCATCATTAATCTACCTCCTTTCATCCTCAAATCTTCCATACTTTCTGTCATATCATCATCTGCAGCTGATCTGCCTCTGGAGCCAACAACTGAACCTGTGCAGCACTTGCCTTATAGACAATTAGCTACACATGGAAAATGTTGCATAGAAATAGACATGTTAAATCTTAAACTTTGTAACATGAAAGTCCTTAACAACTCTTGATCCCTCAGTGACTTGAATGACCATCTTTTCAATGCAGAAGCTACTTTCTTATTATTTGAGAAAAAAATAAGCCCCTTATTACTCACCGCAGGCACCCTTACTAACAACGTTACCCAAGTTAGTATGCCATCTAAAAAGGTGATTCTTTTACAATACCAGTTTCAAACTAATATTGAGGCCAGGGACAGGCAAACCATTTGCTTTTCAAATAGTCCGCCATTCCTACAGACCCTGACTCATCAGTATACATTTTCATGTCTGCATCCTCTACCAGCACCAGCTGCTGAAATGATGCTCCACTACATACTGATTGCAAAATTCACTTCAGAGTGCCAAGCTGACTTTTACATGACTTGTAATCCTTATCCTAGGTGCTCCTGCATTGCCTTTTTCAACAGATTAACCAAAGATCTAGTGAAGGCTGTACCTGAAGCTTCCATTCTGCAGGTGAAGTTAAGAAAACCTAAGAATGACATGTCTTCCCCCATTCTGACATGTCTTCCCCCATTCTGACATAACCTCCCGCATTCTGACATGACCTCCCACATTCTGACATGATCTCCCACCTTCTGACATAACCTCCCACATTCTGACATGATTTCCCGCATTCTGACATGACCTCCCACATTCTGACATAACCTCCCGCATTCTGACATGACCTCCCACATTCTGACATGACCTCCCACCTTCTGACATAACCTCCCACATTCTGACATGATTTCCCGCATTCTGACATGACCTCCCGCATTCTGACATAACCTCCCGCATTCTGACATAACCTCTCACATTCTGACATAACCTCTGGCATTCTGACATGACCAATACCTTTCTTCCTTCTCCTCAATTCACTAATTTTCTTATAGGACCTTATTTATAATCACGGTAATCAAGGTGCCTGAGAGATCACATCAATTTGCAGGCCTAAGAAAATCAACGCTATTTCTGTACCTTCGCAATTTGTCTTCAGTCAGCGGTACCCCTGGTTCATGGCACAAATGTTGAATTGTCATTATTTCTTGACTGTACCTTTTCCCACCCAATAGTTTATTTATTTATTTTTATTTTATTTGACATTTGTTGACCGGGATAGTCCGAGTGAGTTAAAGCCCTTATTCAGCAGAGGCCCAGGGAGGAAAGCTTCTCAGAAGTACACAATAAAGGTTACAAAAAATAGCATTAATAACAATATTAAAAATGTAGCATGAAGTACTGAAATGGTTACACAATTGTAAATGCTAAGGTAAATGCATAAAAAAGAGATCAATAAAACATAAGTCTTTGGGGAAGTAGTTGCAGTAATATACAGTGTAGTATGCAAGTTGATAAAATAAAAATCTCAAGCAGGAAATTATCCAAATAATGCAACATCATCCTACCCAATTCCTTAATTTACAAATATAGTATAAGCCTTTAATAAACTTTTAAAAAATTATGCAAGCCACTGTACAACCCATAGGAGTAACTTTTTACACAAGAATATTTTCCATTCAGTTTCATGCCCAAAACACACCAACCTGCAAAGTGTAATATGAGCAAATATGGATGTGATACCATTATCAAGGTTAGCATACTGCACACCCTGGTGGTAAAAAGGGAGAAAGCTCAGTTATGGTCCAGTCGACTCACGTTTGAGCAGTAGCTTTGGCACCTGCTGAAGTTGGCAAAAGGAAGACTGGCATGCTTGTCCTAGTAGAGGGAACAGAATGGTATCACACAATGGCACAGTCCCTTGGAAGAGGAACATCAATTCAAAGGGCAGTCCTGGGGCATGTGTGTTTGTGCTACCCCAAGCCAGGCATGCGGTAAACTTCAATTGTGAGTATATAGGAGCACACACATGCATGGGGAAGGCTTTCTGGCCCCTTCAGTGACATGAGTTGAACATCCCTTACTGAGTGGGAGACAATAGGGCCATTTCAAAAATTATCCTCATTGCTAGGATGTTACCAAGGACACAAAGAACCCTTACAAATGCTTGTATGATGGCATCTCCAGATGACTTTCGACCTGTGCTACTGATGGAGTGCCTAGGAGGGAGCAAATGCCTGGAATCTTACAGGAGAAGGCCTGAAGCTTGGCAGGTAAGGGCTGGATGACATGGAAAACATTGACAACAAGTGCATGACAGGTGGAAAGCAGCCTCTATATCCAACTTTCCCAGCTGTGGATCCACGATTACTCATGTTATGCCAGCGCTATTAACAAGGTAGCACACTGCCTACTCACAGACTCACTGTCAGTGCTGTCATTCACCTAACCCCAGTTTGGTAAGATAAATGATAAATTAGGCAGCTTTCTCTCCAATGCCTTTTGGGGACGAGAAACCAAGTCCAATCAAGAAGTCTTAAATCACCCAAAATGAGGCTTCTCAAACAGGCCAGACACCATACTTATCCATATCTCATTGTCCAAATTGGTCTGTGCCAATCCTTCCTTTTTTCTCTTCCAGCTGCCTGAAGTTCCTACATTTGCCTCCTATTATATGGGGATCCACACAGAGTGAAAAGAACCTCTGAAGCCTTGCACCAAAACTGTGTGTCCTGTTTGTCATGGTAGTGTTTCAAGAAAACATCCACATCAGACATCTGACTGCAAATTGGATTCACATTTTCTGTGTCCCCAAAGTTGCCTGACCACCCTTTCTGTCTCCTTGGAAGAATCCCCTACCTTTAACTCTAGAGTCCTCAGAAAAAAAAAACGTTACCTCCCTCCCGCAATGCTCTGTCTTGTGGCTGAAACACTCAGCCCTTTATTCTTGAAACATGAGTGTCTGAATCCCAGCACAGCATGAACAAAAGGTTTGTTAAATAGCAAGAAGTCCACTTGCATTTATTGGCACTGAGGGCCCAACAAGGTTTATCCAGTGGCTCTGGTTCTTGTTCCACATCACTGACTTTTATCAATCATGACCCAGACATGTGTTATGCAACCTAATGTCCCACTTAAGACATTTATCTACAGCTATCAATTTTCTGAAGTGCTAATCTTATAGTAACCAGATTTGTCTCCTTATATTCTGAGCTTTCCATATAAAAAGAACAAACAACATGAGGATGGCTTGCTATAATCTCTTCTATTCTTTCTGCCATAAGGTATATGAATTCAATGACTCAGTTGTCCCAGGTCCTTGACCAGAACTTAACAATCCTGGGCTTTCAAACAGTTGCCTATGTTACCATGAGGTCCTCTGACTCAGGCTGATATGTCTCTACAATCCTTCGGACCCTATCATAACAAATGAAAGATGTCTGCATAGTCTCTTTTCAGATTTTGTCCCTAATTGCTTCTGGGATATGTGCAACTACTTGCTGCCTCTACCAACGTCTAATAGCATTTGTAGCACCTGCTGCTATTACTCCTTTAAAGCATCCCACACAGCTGCTTTGCCTGACATTTCATTATCTGAAACATCTATCCACAGCAGTTCCACAGGCAATTCTGGGACGATACCCAACCCAGATTCACCCTCTACTCTATCTACTTGTCAAACTGCTGAAACGTTCATTTAACCTACATACCTGAGAGCCACACACACTATCCCCATCTAACTCTCAACCTGTCCAAACTTTCTTGCTAGAAGAAATTAATAAATCCCTCAATGTGTTCCTCACAATCTTCTGTACTATCCTCTACATATTTGACATTTTTATAAATATGCATGGTATTACCTGAAGTTGATGTGGTCAGCTGAGTGGAATCCTCCACCCACTGGCCTCCTATAGACAACTGATAACATTGCTCCTCATATCTCTTTGGCCACTCTAGTTCTGTTTCTGTGCCACATTCTTCTGTTTTTTTTTTAGCTGTGGCCTTTGTTTTCTTGCCTCCTCCTCCTCCTTCTATAGCCATATCCCTCATGCTTTGTCCAGTCTCTGCAAAAAAGTTAAATGTTCAGCAGCCTTAATATAACTGCATAAGCTTAACACATATACCTATGCTGTCCCTTAACTTTTGAGCGGTTAAAGACATAACTTGTTGTCTTACACCTGAGGAGAATAAATAACATTTGAAAACAGGCAATATTTTTATTCTATTCATATTTATTTCTCTCAAAATCTACATTTTATCTCCACTCATGCACAACACCTCAAGGGTGATTTATAACTTTCAGAAATGTACTTAAGCTTGTTTATTATGTTTCTTTTTCTTAGACTTGTATACAAAATTCTCTTTTTCTCATTTCATAATTTGTATACCTAGTTACATATCATAAATGGGGCTGTAAACTTCTACTAGATCACCCATATCTCCTGCCTAAACAATGAATGATATTATTATTATATTAGTATGGTCTACAACTCTTTCTCCTTAATTATTAACAGATTCCCTTGCCCTTTTTTTAATTTGCTACCATGACCTTTCAGTGACTAGAAACATAATTTCAGCTGCCCTCTAACCCTCTCAAAAACATCATAACATCATTGTCATGTATGGTTATGCTTTATTGTTCTGGATGGCAAACCAAGGCCTGAAAGCCTTTGCCATCCAAAAGAAAAATTAGAGACTGATCTATGATTTTTACTGATAATGACATCTGAAGGTCAATATCGACCTCTCTGATGTGCATGCCACTGCTCATCCAGCTAATTTAAAGAAGGAAAACTTATTACAACTAAATATCATCAGCCCAACAACAAAATAAAAGTTAATAACATTCACAGCAAGGACCCAGATTACCCAAAGCTTTTAGCTACCATGAAAACAATACAGGCCACACCGGTGTTGATGACAATCTCCTTTAACCTACATAAATGTATTCAATAGCTGTAAAGCATTATTCTACACATCTTCTAGGATTAATTTTTTAAGGTTAATGGTAACCAAAGTAGAAAAGTATTGTCATTGTCATAAGCAAACTGCACTTTCACATATCTCAGTGATTCATTAAGGGGGTTTCATTATTGTTAATTATTTTATTATTCATCGATTAAAGCTCTGCCTTTAATACGGTCATCCCTCAACACTTGATTAATATGCTTGCCCAGCTGGGCATCAACACCCACTTATGAAACTGGATCCTGGACTTTCTCATTGATAGACCCGGCAAAGTATGTGTGGGCAACAACACCTCAAGGAGATTAACACTAAGCATGGGAGTCCCTCAGGAGATGTGTCCTGAGCCCTCTGCTGTTTACATTACTAACTCATGATTGCATCGCCAGACATAATTCGAACAAGGTCATCAAGTTCGCACTGTAGTGGGTCTTATCAAGAGTGGAGATGAGACTAACTACAGAGATGAGGTGAACTACCTCATTAACTGGTGCAGTATTAATAACCTGGCCCTAAATGTGAATAAAACCAAGGAGATAGTAATGGAATTCAGAAAGAATCAATACTCACATTACCCACTCATAATTAAAGGGGTAACAGTGGACAGAATGAGTAGCACCAAATTTCTGGGTGTGTATATTTCTGAAGACTTAGCATGGTCAACAAATACTACACCTGCACTTCTTGGAAAAGCTGAGAAAAGCTAGTCTCACTTCCTCTGTCTTTAAAACCTTATATAGGGGGTACCATTGAAAGGATCTTGACTTAGTCTCACAGTCTGATTCGGGAACTGCAAAGCCTCGGACCGAAAGGCCCTACAGAAGGTGGTGAAGATAGTGGAGAAGATCACTGGATCCCTATTTCCAGCTCTGCAAGCCCTATATAAAGCATGATGTGTTGGCAGAGCCAGAAAAATAATCAAAGACCACACACACCCTGCATATGGACTGTTCTCCTGTTTGTTTTCAAGAAGACAATACTGCATTATGTATTGTAAGTCTGACAGGTTTAGTAGGAGCTTCTTCCCACATGCTGTCAGACTGTTGAACTCTACAACATATCAATACCTGGTGACCACAGTACAGCTATTTTCTTGTGCAGTACCTACATCAAGCTGCTTTAAAAGTGCAGACAGTAGTAACTGAACATTCCGTACAATATACTTGTGCTACTCGGTATGTTCTGTATACTCTGTGAAATAATTGTTTTTCCACATGTGCAGTATTGATGAAGGCTTCTACCAGTGTTATAGAGGTATCTCAGATCTTGTCAGTTTTGTTTAGTATATGATTATGTTACTGTGGTGTTATATGGCCTTGTTATTCTCTGTAGTTGCATGTGTTATATGCACTTGGAACCGAAGCAAAGTAATTTTGTTTAACTCGCACTGTGTGTGGGTCTGAATGACAAAATTTACTTCAACTTTATTATTATTATATAGGATTATGATTAGGTCTCTGATCATAACCACGTTAAGTGTTTGAGACACAGATGTCAATAAATTAATCTTAAGAGCAAGCTTAAAAGGTAAACAACTTGACATCTATTTGAAGTTCAGATAACAAACAAGGTAATGATTGCAAAGACCTGGTCACAATTCTTTGTAGTGCATGGCTCCTAATCTGGTTCCAGATAGAGGAATACAAAAGCTAGAAAACAATTAAGAGCTCTAGGTGTGTTACAGCTTTGAAAACTGTCATATGCTTACTGCTGCCACAGACAACAGCCTCCATAGTGTGGTGGTAGGAAGCTAAAAGCTTTAGAACAAGTTATAAAATACTACACGCAATATTGCTTTGACCGTTGCTCCTGTTCTATGGTGAAAGTTAACCACTGTTATGCTGTTGTGAAACTAAACCTTAACAGTTTTGAGGGGTGATTAATGCACTACATCATTATTATATTTTTACATATAATGAAAAAATGCAAAAAAAAACAAGAAACAACAAAAAAAAACAAATGAACAGCAGTTCTATCACTTGTGAAAACCAGAGTACACCAGCAAGACCTATGGGTATGCAGGTAAGAAAACTCTTACACAGTTATATTAGCTTTGATAAACTGCTTGTCCTGACTTACTTCATGCTATCAACAATAACAGGCAATTAATCCAACCTTCTTCCATCTCACTTTATGAACCCACTTCAGACCTAATAACAGCCTAACCGTCTACCACCTAGTTAACAATTTAAAGAACTAGCCTGTCCACACAAAAAGGAACAGGATCCTCTCTCCTTATTTTTTTTTATCAAAAAAGCTCTATCATTAAACCATAAGAAACTGCTTAACATAGCCCCCTGAATGCCTGCACAACAATCCATCTTTGTCAGTATTCCTCTAAATGTAATTACCTTATATTTTCTTTCTTACAGGCCTTCATATTACTAGTGAATGCCTTGTTTTAACAATCTGTCACATCTTGCAATATATAACAAGGTCTCACCACTAATAATCCACTATAGCTTGCTGCCTAATGGGCAGTGGGAGTACCTCTTTGAATGTTGCAAAAAATGACAAAGGCAACAACAGGAACCAGAACCCAGGACCAACAATGAAAAACCAAGAGAATTTATTCACTGACACGTCCACCGACTAAGCGCTTTCACCTAAAAAGGCATCCTCAGAGTCGGTTAGAACATCACAATTAACATATTTATACCATAATTAAAGCTTGTTAAACAATGACATCACATTTCAAATACACCAATGAGCCCAAGTACTGCCTCAACCCAATTAAAAATACAAAACCTATTCTAATACAATGCTAAAAAAATACTAAAAAAGAAAAATAAACACAGAATAAATCACAACCATTAACTACATACTACAACTTGTACATATACACTTATATATTGAAAAACTACAAATGTATGAATGTAAAATACACATGACTCAGCCTAGAGACCTTAAAATGATGACCCTGTTAAACAGATACAATACATGCAACATAATACAATGCCCTCACCCATTTAATTAAATACATACCTCTTTGAATGTTTGCTCACTGCACCAGATCCTGGGAGAAAGAATCCTGACTATCTTTTTTCCCTCAGCAGAACCATAAATAGGTCATGTGGCACACTGGGAAGTCCCCAGAATTGGCACTCCCTCAACCTGAAATTGAGGACCATAAAAAAAGCCCCCCCCCCAAACAAAAGTGTTACAAGGAGCTTTGTGCAAGCCCCTTATCAGTTACTGAATACATTGTAACTTAGTGTTAGTAAATAAAATAACTTGCATAACCTCTAATGATGCATTATTTAAGAGCCCAGAATATCACCCATGGCCTCTGCCCATTTAATAACCACTGATCGTGCTCCCTAATAGCTTGAGCCTATGGCAGCCAATCCCCCTTGCCCTGCCTTAGCCATGGCTCTGTCCTCTAGTAAAATTCCTTCTACTTTTCCTCTCCCTTTCTACTTTGTTTGCATCCCTGCAGGGCTTGATGAATACCAGGTCCTTCCATACTCTTAGTACTGTCTCCATAGCTGTATCTGTATTGACCCTTTCCTGATATGGGGAGTGAAGACCTGGACAAGGAAGTCCATGCCCAAACTTGTTTTATCTCTTGTGGTTAGCAAAGAGATCTGAAATCAAAGAGCTGGGAACTGCTGCCAGTAATATGGTCTCAGTATCTGCTATTGCCTACTTACATTTTTGATCCACCTATAAATACATAACCTGTCCTTATTGAGTATAAGCTGACCCAGTCCAGCCTCTTCAGCCCCACCCCTTGCCTTCCTAAAAAAGAATAACTGTAACCTACGGTAAGCACCTCCACTGAAATTACCTAATCGTTTTCCATTGATTATCACAGTTCTTAAATAAACTCATCCAAACTGCACAATAATGATTTTGAGCATGACTGAAAACCCTTTTTCCGTTATTTTTTTTTCCTCTAATATTTTTATTTGCTAAATATTATCTGAATGCATGAATACAGAGGTTGTTTTAGAGTGTATAACAATAAGCCTGTGCTTTTATTTGTAGATGCAATATGTGCATGTCTCATTTTTCAGTATATTTACTGTACACAAGCAATCCTCCACACTGAGATTATGAATGGAAAATAAAAATAGTAAAGCTTGCAGGTAAAGGTATGAGCACTACAACGACCTTATAAACAGAGAATAGAAGTAGTAAAACTTGGAGAACAGGTTATGAGCGCTAGTGACGTTCAGCATAGTGACTGTTTCAGAAGTGTGTCAAAAGAAAATATTTATGTTCTAGAACAAGTCGTCAGCTATGAACAAACACCATGTAGTAGATTAGATGAGTTAGCCAACCAATATAAACGATTACAGTCTGGCTGGTTGGCCCCTAATAGTATCATTAAATTTGTTAATCCTCTAATTTAGAACTCAGTAGTACAATGTTTTTGACGCTTTAGTGATTGCCTCTGCTACCACCGTATGACAAACTGCTCAGCTTGTAATTACTGATAGATACTATATCATTGTACAGGAGTCAGTATTAATCTCAGAGTCTGTTCTCAGTATTAAATTGGTTTTAATTCTTGTTACATGACTATAACTTGCACTGAAAGTACTTAAACTGAGGAGTTAGTTCCATCCAATTCAAGTGTTCCTGTCAGGCTGAAAATTATCTTTGCAACCTAAACAGACTAAAGTGAATCAGTAGCATTATAGACTCTTGAAGTAACTATTGCCTAAGCTTACAATTTCTTTTTGGAAAATCCTAAGCCATGTTCAGAATAGATACTGTATGAAAGGAATCTAACAGAAGTTTGGAAATTCAGACATGAGGTACATATGCCTAATGATATCTCTTATTCTATGCCTAAAAGCATCATTGCCCATGAAGCTAACTTCCAAAGTAGGCTTTTATGGAGGATTCCTCTCCCTTTCATCTAGAAATACTCTTGTGGTTTGGACCGGGCCACTACCAGCCTGGCAAATATCTGCACTCACTCTGTCGTCATTGTTTGGTTAGTGTCCGCCATCAGTAAAATTACTCTGTTTGTTCTCTTTTCACCCTGATATTGTCATTTTATTAGAGTTATTTGCCGTATCAACTGCCCAGATGTCTCTGGAAAGGAAATCAAAGTTGTCAGTGTTGCATACAATTGTTCACAGGGCTTTGATAATGAAAAATCAGAAGGCTGCAGGTTTAATCTCCGCACTGGGCACCTGGGCTGATATTCCAGCACATATACAGATAGCATGTTGAAGTACAGTACTTCTGGGGTGCTAGTCTTCATTTGACATGTCAGACTGAGGTCCTTTCATTCTTATCCAACAGACACCTCAAATGATTTTTAAAGATTTAGTTATTTTGTTTATTTATTTTTTTTTTGTTGACCAGGAAAAGTCTGACTGTGTAAAATCCGTTTTCAGCTGAGGAAAAGGGAGAAAAGCTCCACATTTATGCTAGACATGATGCACATTTATAATTGCAGGGTAAAAACACCTGTACACCAGCTTATTTAACAGTTAATGTATTTACAGCATGATGGCCGCGGTGAAAAGATCAAAACTGGGGTGATTTTGAGGTCAGTAATAATTTATAGACAGACAAGTAGTAATGTAGCTTAAAATAGATAAAAGAGATATGAAAGGAACAATTATAGAAATGTGTGGGAACATAAATGGAGAGAGGAGGAATTGTAGGGGGTTGTGGGATATGAGAGAAGGAGGAAGCGTAAGAGTTTAGGAACTTGGTGAAGTATGAGGAGGAGCAATAAGGTACAAAAAGATTGGGAAGCGAAGTGTCTGTAAAAGTTGGAGAAAAGCAAGCTTAGTAAAGTTAGCCAGGTAAGCCACAGCCATCCTTGGAATAGGTGCTATTTAAGCAAAATTTTGAAACTATTTCAGTTTTCTCTCGGTTTAACTGTGTGGGCATTCCATTTAGTGCATGTGTTTGGACAGACAGATTCCAAAAGGGACATTATATTCAATGATTGTCCTAATGAGGGCTAAGTGAAGGGGGTCAATGAAATCTGTAGATCTAGACACAATCCCTTTGTTTATAGGTTGTGCAGTATACAAGGACTTTCTTACAACAATAGGCACATGTTGGTAAAAAGTTAGGTCACTGTCCACATAAGTTCCCAAATCCCATACAACTGGATCAACTCTTAGGAACGTGTTCTCAATGTGGTAGTTTCCTGGGGTAGATGACTTCCCAAAGGATACGATAATGCATTTTTTTTTTTTTGGCATTTAGCTTCAGTCCATGATTTTGGCACCAGTTATTTATTTGGAAATCCTTCCTGCAGGACGGCTAAGACATGTGGGGATTCAATAACTGCTATTAGCATACAGTCATTTGCAAACTTAACTGGAGCCCTTTAATATTGGCTTTTACTTCAGAAAAGTAAATGCTGAATAGGAGGCGTTCTAGCACAGGACCATGTGGACTGGTCTCATTGTGAAAGTAATTTCCCCACTTTGATTTCCTGCATTCTATCTGTGAGTCAGCTGGCAATCCAGCAGGTGACACTGGGATTTATTCCCAGTTTATTTAGATTTTGTATCATGCCTGAGTGGGGAATTGTGTCAAAAGGTTGGGTCAGGTTGGGATATTTGGTGAATATCATTTTGCCTTAATCTATTGCTTTGGTGACCTTTTCAAAAATATCCACCAGGTTGAGTAAGCATGACCTGCACTTCACAAATCTAAACTGAGATGGGTCCATTAATTGGAGGTTCCTTATATCCTAATTAATTAGTTCCATGATAAGTCTTTCCATGGCTTTGCATATGAGGCTGGTCAGACTTAAGGGTCTGTAATGGCCTGGGTCTGTGGAGGGTCTCCACTGTGCAGGGGAATGACTGTAGCTGTTCTCCATTCACTTGGTACAAGACTGTTATGGAGGCTGAGACTGAACAGTGTTAGAGATGGGTGGTAAATCATGCTCCATGCTATTTAAGATGCATTCAGACATATTGTCAGGACCCATTGATGCAGTATTTTTAGCTTTTGATAGCACTTTTATGACTTAATCTTTTGTGACAGATGGAAGCGAGCCATTTCCAGGTATATCTTGAGGGATAGATGGCGAGGAGATGGGGGTAAAGTAAAGAGCTAAATTTATCGACCATTAGGTTCACTGTATCTTCAGCCTCAGTGTACGTAACATTGTTCACAATCAGCTCAGCACATTGCTCCATTGTGCTTTTGAGATTATGAACATAACTAAAAATTATGATGGGGTTGTTCACTACAAACCATTTGGTATATTTTCAGAAAATAAATTTTGAGGAATTCAGATTGAAAGTGAAACTGGAGAGACAAATTTCTTGAAATTAATATTAAGAATACATAACATATTTATGTTATGATTGTTGACATAATCACAATCTTTTGTAGTGCACAGAACTGCCTTCTCCAGAAATATTAAAGATCAAGGCTTATGCAAGCTATATGACACTTGAATGGTAGCCTGGCAGACCAAGGTGTAAGCTCTTTACACTAAGAGGGTGCCCAAGGGAGGGAGGCATTTTATTACTGTATATGTGTTTCATTTTAATAAAATGTATTTTATGAAAAAATATTTTAATACAAAAATTATTATAGACCAGATTTTTGAGTGTAATAAGAGCACTATATGTACTACATTATACAAAAAAACTAAATGTAATGCCCAACATTACCAAGTCTCCTACTGATTTTTAAACAAACCTGCTGTGTAGCATTACAGTCTACAGATTTCATTGGGATTATACTTCAGCTTGCAAACTCATCCAGAACCACAAACCTTACTACACTAAAAATGTATTCATTTTTTTGTAATGAAAGAGAACATAGGTGTCTGCACACCGGTTCATTCAGCTTGTGCTTTTCAAATCTTGTTTGATCTCACTAAAATATCAAGATAAGCATGTGTATCCATAACAATATCATACTATATCATGCCATTATGCTATAATACAAATTATTTTACATACTACAGTATATCATGCCTATATGCTATAATATAAATGAATTTAGAACTTTCATAATGCAATCAGGTAGAAGCACTGCCAGGAAACCATAAAGTGTTGTTGGAGTTTACAATAAAGTCTATTGTAAATAAGTAAAGTATGCAGTGGATAATTCCCACTGTATGGCTCTAACACGGGCATCCGGATATAACATGGGCAGCCCTAATTCAACTGCTGTCTGACTCACTTGTCGCTTCTCTCCCACTTCTCCCACCAAGAATAATAAAAATGTCAAAAATGACATGAAGAAAGCCAGCACTATGGTGTAAAGGGATAATACCATAACAGGAGCCCTCACAACCTCGGTTCAGTTAGCAGTTTAGGTGTCTGAGGTGCTGATAGGGAGGAATGGACATTTCCTAATGAGGGGGAGGGGTGTTCATTAAAGACACTCTCTAAGGGAAGGTGTGTTCCATTGTAGCCCCTGGATGTTATTAACAAACACGGGGTGGGTGGGGTGGAAATAAGGGTAGGGCATAATAACCTCCCACTCACAGCTGCCTGCACCACCTTCCAGAATGCCCTTAAGATCCATGCAGGTAGACCTGATGATGGATGTAGGCATATGAACATCTGGAATGAATGAATGACGTAGAGAGGAGGGAGATAAAAAAAGCAGCATGAAGAAATGATCATTGTTGTAAATCTATTCTGGCTGCAGGGTTGTACATAAACCTCACATGGAAATGTATAACAGCATTTGTAATATTAATATAACCTGCCTCCATGACTGCATGCAGTACTAACCTCTAAATGAGGAAATCTTAAAAATTGCATAATGCATACCTCTGACTATGTGGGAGGAGATGAAGGAATATAAGTTTTTATGAAAATGCTGCAAAAAAACACACTTTATACATATATATATATATATGTATATGTGTATATATGTATATAGATATATATATATATATATATATATATATATATATATATATATATATATATATATATACACACACACACACACACACACACACAGATGGGTTGTACAAGTCGAGAGTACATGGGGCCACATGCCCCTCGTGAAAGTGCTGGGAATACTAAAACAAATATTTAATGTTTTCAGATGAGCACATCCATTCACACATGAGTGTACTATGCAAGCATGGCTGATTCTTCAGCACGTCTTTTGAATATCTTCTGATTGGGAGACTAAGTAAGGTAGAAGTGTCATTAATACCTTTTAACAGCTGGTTGGGAGAAGGAAGTAGGTGTCTTTAGGAAAACGGTTAATGTTAACAGTGTATATAACAAAGGGGAAAAGCCATTGCCAAAATCAGAAATGGCAACTCTCATAATGACAAGAGCTCACTAATTATAGTAAATTAAACAGAAAAATAAGAGGATGAATTAAATCCAACAAAGCCAGTTACATGGTCAGGTTACCCTCTCAGGATAAAGACTATCACAAGGCCTTCTATAGTTATGTCCAAATCCTCAAAGGTAACATGCAGCCATGTGCTCAACTGGTAGTAAATGGCACAACCTTCACTGAGCTGAGTGACATAGCAAACTTGCTGGCTTGATAAATTCAACTTAAACTTCACCCTTCCTCTCCCCCACCACCCTCATCAGGAAATCTCTCCTACCATAACCTCCCAACTATTAGCAAGGAGCAGGGTTATGACACTAAGGCAAAAAAAAAACAGCCTCAATAAAACCCAACAATATCCAGGGCTTTCTCTTAAATGTCCTGAATCATGATCTATCAGCTTCAAAACAGGCTATGTACCAAAAGAATGGAGGATGGCAACACTTAACCCCCTTAATAAGGATGGACCATCAACTTGACCCCATTAACTACAGACCTATTAGTTTAACTAGTCTAGTATGCAAAGCCATGGAATGAATCCTTGGAAAGATCATGAATACTCAATCTAGTACACTTTTTTGGAAAGGCAACTAAGTCAATGGATGAAGGGAAAATGGTGCATACTGCCTTCCTAGATCTGGCTAAGGCATTTACTCAGGTATTATAGATAAACTCACAGACGTAGGCATAAATCCATATATAATATGATGGACTGCCAGCTGGCTCACATATAGGACCTAAGAAGTCAGGACTGGTGAGACCATCTCCAACAACAGGCAGGTCACCAGTGGAGTGCCACAAGGTTCTGTGCTGGGCCCACTGCTGTTTAGCATCTACTTCTCGGAGGTCAAGGTTAATGTCAACGGCTTCTGACTGACCAAGTTCACCGATGACTGCAAATTGTGATCTATCACAAATTCCCCTCCCTGACACCAACATCTTGCAAGAAGATCTAATGCAGATAAATGACTGGTGCCAAAGCCACAGATTAAAATTAAAATCCAAAAAATGAACAGCACAAGTTTACCTGGCTAATAAATATATAAAATAGCATTAAAAATGTGTTCCTTTTTGTTCTACATTATTCTATATTAATAAAGTAATCTTAACCATGCTGTGACTTCCCTAGCTGTTAGTAAATTTGTTCCACATTTTGGCCATTTGCTCCATCTTATGAAAGACAGTACAGTGTTCCATACTTTGAAAATGAAAAGTTGACGATGGCTGCATTGTCTTTAGTTCTTTTGCTCATTGCTGCTATAGATATGGTAAAGTCAAACTATACTAAACTGTCAGAAAATGGAGACTAATGAGCTTAATAATTTAAGGATATGTTGTTTTAATTATCTCAGTCATTAAAACTACAATTTCCTAAAGTGTTCTGCTGAGACTTCTTCATAGACAGTTATAATTATATTCAGAAAATTATAAATGCATCATTTAAAATCCTGTAAATCCACAAAAGTATTCAAATCATGGAATGGGCTATTGTGACCAGTCATTGCCTTCTGAGTGATACCCATACTTCTCAGCTCTCCCTGTTTCTTGCAGAACGTACTGATTTGGCGTCCAATGTTTTATACTTCTTAATGACCAAAATGCATGTTTATGCAAACCTGTTATTCTATTAACTTATTAAGTGAATTAGATTAATATTTAAAATGTGTTCCTGATTTTATCCTCCCATTATTTTTGGCTTTGTCCAGAATGCTTGAACAAATAAGTTAAGAGTTAGGGTACTATCCCAAAACATTCATATCCAAATTATTTCAAACCAGAAATGGAACACTAGGCGGTCAATGTTGCTACATTTGCTTGGTCCAGTTTTTGTCTTTATCAGTTCTGTTTTCCTTGGAGGCAGCTGGAAAACTAATGTGTTTGCAGTCTCAGTGCTCAGCAAGTAATCCAATCAATTGCCTTTGGTGTAGATGGCAATGGGTTCTAGTCCCACACCAGGAGCTTGAAATAATTTTCCAGTGCTGTCACTGCAGTTCAGCATAATGGAGGTGCTACTCTCCTGGGTGTTCCTACTTTTGGATGAGACATTAAACCAAGGCCCCATCTGCTTGAGTTAATGGTAACTCAGATGGCTATAAAAGATCCCATATCATTTATCAAAAAGAGTAGGGTTGCTTCATTAATTATAACAACTTATATACACTATTTACATTATATACATTATTTACAATTAATTGCATTTTACATTACCAACATAATACATCATTATATACTTCAATTATTCCCCCATTTTTTTTTTCTACAACCAAAAACATATCCTCTTCCACATTTCAGATAATACCCATTTCCCATTATATTTTATTTCATTCAGTCTTTCATTCCATACCACCCATAAAATGTAAAATAATTTTCTATCAATTTCCCTCACTTCCTTTTTCCTTTTGTTACCATAGTACCCCTATTCTATTATATTTATATCATTTACAGCTTTAAAATCATTCAATATATTAATTTCACATAATTTTCCCCATAATTTTCTTACTCTTGTACATTTCAAAAAGACATGCTTCATTGTCTCAACTTCCCCACAAAAGTTATACACTCTCTCCTGAATGTTTTTGTAGGGTATATTTACTTAAACAGGTAATTTACCTATTGTCAGTCTCCACATGCAATCTTTACATATGTACATCTTTTTACTCTATATAAACCTTGTTTTAATTGTGTTTCTTTTTGCCTTTATTAAATTTCTCCAGGGATAAATATAACAGTGCTCACTCATTATATTTCACACCATTCTTTTCTGTTCTTTTCTACATTTTCCATTTTCAGTTTCTATAATATCTTATTCTGATATTCTTTAATATCATCATTTATATTATTCTTCTGTCTTTTCACATATCTTAATCTTTCCCAAGCATCTTTATATTTTAATTTCATTATATCATTATGATATTTCTATTTTCTTCTTTTAATTCCGTCAACATTTTATACATATTCAAAGAAATTGCGTGGACTATGGAAGTGATTAACCCTAGTTCCCTTTCTTCTTTCTTGACATACAACATTCCTCTCCTTACATGATTTACTCTTGATCTCTATATAAATGAAAATATAATCAACAGCAATTCTTTTTCATACTTAGATGGAATCTTATATACTCTTGCCAAATAGGTTACCTTACCTAAAAATAGAATTTATTAAATATACTTTTTATATATAACAATCTATACTATCTCCAAAATATAAATATCTCTTTCAACTTTTGTATAAGTCTTTCCCATTGTAATTCTCTCTTCATGTTTATCCCAAATATTATTCCCAAGATATCTATCTCTTCGTCATTAAAGTGGATACCTTCTAATTCAACCAAAAATCAATTTTTTTACTTTTCTCTTTATTAATACTTAAGTCAAGCATATTTAGACACTTATTTAAATTTTCTAATTCCTTGTTCCATCTATTTCTTATTTTTAGTAATTAAAACTATATCATCGGAATAAGTAAGAATAATTAGGACATATATTCCCCTCTATCATCCTATACCTTGCCATTTTTAATTCTCTATTTTATTTACAATCACATTCATAACTAATGCAAATAGCATACTACTTGCTGGACAACCCTGTCTTATTCCACACTCTAGTCTTTAATTATTTTTATATTATTATTCTCATATACTGATCTTATAACTTTTATTATTTTATCACTTATATTATAATCTCTTGATATACTCCTTAATTCCTTGTGTTGTATTCTATCAAATGCTTTAATCACATTTCCTACCATTACTTTAGTTGCTAGCTTTTTATTTCTAATATCATCTATCACCTCTCTTAATATCCATAATAAATCTTGACTTTGTTTCCCTTATTTTTCCAAACATCACAGACTCCATCAACCTATCCACATCTTTTTCTAATCTTCTCCATTTTATTGTCATGAATATTTTATAATCCATATTGTTTAATACTATTGGTCTCCAAATTATAATATCCTCTTTTTCCCCTTTCTTCCATATAAATTTCATGTCACCCATGCATTTCTCTTTTTTATTTGTCCCTTTTTCTAGCCATTCATTCAATACTTCTACAAAATATACATCTTGCCATTCTTTCATATTATAATACATTTGATATTCAGTTCCATCTATTCTTGTAGCTTTCTCCATATCTGAATCTTTCAAGATTTCATCAAACTCTCTTATATTTATATTTTCCATAATCTCATTGTCTTCTTTACTTATATTTTCTTTTCATATTTGCTTCCCTTTTATCTCCTTTTCTTAAATGTATAGTGCTCTATTACCTCAATTTTTTTCTTGTGTATTTACTCTTTCTCCTTTATTATTTTCTAGTTCTGTTATCCCCTGATTTTCACAAACTAGTTTACACAAATATGAAACCACTTCTTTTTTCCCTTGTAGAAAGTACCTTTGCTTATATACCATTTTCTTAATCTTCCCTTGGTTCATTCCATATATTTATTTCTCCTTTCATAAACATTTCTATTATTTCATAATGCCTCTCTAAATACAGTCTGGCTTAATAACTTATATTTTGATTTTCTTTCCATCTTTTCATCACTTGACATTTCAAGAAACATTTTTATATCTGTCATTAAACCTTATCCATCAATCAGTCCAGTTTTCATAGAATATTCTTGTTTCTACATGATCTTTCCATTACTAGTCAATTTCCTTTCTCTCTCATTCATCTAAATATTTTTTATTCAACCTTTTAATACCTTTACCTTACCTTATATGCTCTTCATTTTCTGTTACTTCTACTCGTATAGCTAAATGATCTGAAAAACCTGTTTCCTTTGTTTCTTATTTTATATTTTTTATACTATCAGATATTATAAAACAATTTATGTTTTAGTCTCATTTCTTTTATAAGTCCAATGTATGTTATCTGACATGTATAACTTTCCACTTTTCATTATTTCATATACCATATCTTGACATCATCCCCTTTCATTCTTTTCTTTCCTTAAATCACAGTTAAAACCCCCCACTAAGATTATTTCCATATTCACATCCTACATAGTTTAATATTTTTTAAACATTTCCTGTCTTTGTTTTTTATTAACATATGCATATACTGCAATAATTCTATAGTCATATTTCTTATATCTTATAACCAGCACTGTTATTCTACCTAACTCAGCTATTGTATAATCTAAAATTTTAACTACTTCATTCCATAACACAGTAATCCCTAAACATGTACCTTTTCCCATATTCCACACAATGCTTTTACCCCATAACTTTTCCATCTGCATCCTTTCTTCTTCTTCTTCTGTTAATATTCTTTTCTGTAATTTCTCTCGCCTCCTCTTCTTGCATTTTGTTTATAATATTGTCCCAGGATGCTGCTGCTTCACTTTCTGGTTCAGTGTAATTTGTCATTTCTCTTAGATATACATCCCGCAACCCTTCCAGCTGGAGGGATGTAACATACACTCTGACCCTGACACAGAAAGCAGATCGTTTTGGAACATGTACGTGGAGTTCTGCGAAGGTTCGACTACCTTCTTTTCACCATTCTCCTTGACTTCGCCCTTCTTCTGCTTCCTCGATAACTCGACCGCTCCTTCAATTCCATCCTCCTTAGATGACTGGCTTTCGGTCACCGGTACCTTCTGCATGCCCTCCTCTTCCTTCTGCTGTTCACCATCAGACTTACTCACTGCCTCCATCTTCCTTCCAGTTTTGCCACGCTGTCCACCTACTCAAAATGGAAACTGGAAGTGCAACAATGAATAGCATCCCTGTACACTCTGAAAATACTAGGGGTGGCTCCCATGCATCCTGGCTGAATTTCCCCTAATCAGTATGAATAACACCTCAGGCCTCCCCTGAAAAAAGTGACTTTTTTGATTGAATTTCTGTGTTATGTGTTCTCAGAACAACTCCTTCCTGTTTAACAGTAGTTATAAAATCCTCAATAAAAATAAATTTGATGAACTGCCATGGTTCAAAGTTTCACATTTTAGACCGGGCGCTGACAAACTATTCCCACATTCTTCCTGAGGTGTCAGCACTTTCATTGTAATCCAGGAGGTGTTAACTAACCACTCTTGCTTCTATTTCAAAGAATTTTAGCAGACACATTATCCATTTTGCTATTCGCCAGTCTGCAGTGGGAAGATGTGTGTTTTATCTTGAATGTTGGCAAAGCCTGCTGTATTTGTTTAAAATAATTTCCTTACAATGCTGCACAGAACAAAATAAATCTGGAATTATTTTTTTGACTTTAGGTTAATGATATATTTTCTTTCTACTTTGGGAAAATCATCTGTTTTCTATGACATTTTCCCTCTTATGTTGAATTGGTAGCTACACCCTTGACTTCACACACTGCAGCATACTAATACTCCAAACCATAATCAGTACTTGAACATGTCAAATCTGTAGTTTTTCTGTGTTGTGAACATCAGTGGGGGCTTTTGTGGGGAAATAGTCTTTCATTTTTAACACTGGATTATGGATGTTGTTACCGTGTATCATGTATTCTATACTTTGTTCTCATGGTGTTTTTTTTCACATGTCCTTTATGCCCCACCAGCTAGCCATTGTGCCCCTCCTGTGCACTGACAAGAAAAAGAACCCAGAGCCAGTAGTGTGTGTGTGTGTGTGTGTGTGTGTGTGTGTGTGTGTGTGTGTGTGTGTGTGTGTGTGTGTGTGTGTGTATATATATATATATATATATATATATATATATATATATATATATATATATATATATATATAAAATATGTGTGTGTGTGTATTATTCAGTAATATTAAAGCCCCACCTTAAAACCAAAATTGGCCTGTGGCAGGCAGATCTTCCAGTTACATTCTGTGTTTGTAACCATCCCAGATGGCATCCTTAAATGTTTAATTTCCTTCCATGAAATGAAATAGTTTATCTAACTACTCATCACTGTAATTTAATACACCATCTTTGTTTGCTAAAATTAACATTTTGATTCAAAAATAAACTGTTTCATGCACTGGTTCAGAGTATCTCCACAAAGTCTTTTGTTTTGCTTGGGAAAATTAAAGGAAAAACTGGATTGCATGGACAGAAAAATAAGAGGACAGGCCAAGAAACACAACAATAGGGTGCTCAGTTTAACCTGGACCAGAGAAACCCCCTTTTTTTTTTTTACTGAGAAAGTTGTTAACTATTGACAAAAAAACAGCTTGAGTGAGTGAGTTCTTGTGAATCCTGATGGAACTTTATGTATTTTTGCAGAGTGAATTGAGTAATGATGTTGCTTAGCTGGGTTATCATATTTAACATTGTGGCTAACACAAGTTTATTTTTATATTGTAACAAATGTCATAACGACTATTCTAGAAGGCTTTAGATGTAATGTTTTAGGCATTGCCATTACTAAGGTACTGTAAAGTTACTTTGGAGTGTGAGTTGTAGGCTGCCAGATGTGGTACCGGAGATGAGAAGGAACTGGTCATTGGTGGGCATTGTTATGTTTAGCCAGGGAAAACTTGCTCCTGCTCATTTATAAATATGGAAAAGGGGTTGGGCATGAGACAGCTGGTGAGGATGGTCAGTGTTTACATATCAGAGACACCCAAATGGACAGAATAGACAGACAAATGGTCTCCTTCTACCGTCAAGTTATATAATACAATACAATATGATCTTTAGAAACAAATATAGTATCATCTGCATGACCCCCACCTATATCTAAATGGTGAGGCTACAGGGACATGTGTCATCTCTTTTGGACATATAGATTCATAGGTTTTTATTAGGCTATTGCTGTGAGGATCTTAAGAAACATAGTCTTGCATTTCCATGGTACTTGTTAGCCCTTATAGTTTGTAATACAAACATCCAAAGATGAGCTGAACAAGTATATGTTGAGGTAATTACATATTTCTCTTATCCATAAGGACCAGTATTGCTGACCAGAGTTGAGTACACAGTTAGCCAACCATTTGTCTAAATTACATTTGAATACAGTAAGAGATTTACTCTGATCCATGTACAGTGGAAGATAGTTTTTATAGAAGTGGTATTCTCTGTAATACATACCTATCCCTCAGCATGTTCTATTAATTTTGCAAAAAAAGATGTAGGTCTCTTGAAAACAGTCTGTTGATGGTCTATACATGAGGCTGATGTCACCTCTCAATAGCTGTATGATACTGAGAAGAGAGACAATACTTTGAAATGGTCTACATAGTCTTTATGATTTAGGCCCCTGATTTGATAGGATAGCATCAGGTTTGTAGTCATCTGCAGACTTTGTCAGCCACAAACCCTTAACAGTAGCTTTGACCTCCAAGAAGTAAATATCAAAGAGTGGTGGCCCAAGGACTTAACCCTGGGTTATATAACCAGTGACAGGTCTTTTGGATGAGCTAGAGTCACCCACCCTTATGTCCTGGATTCTATTATTGAGCCAGTTTGCTATTTAATGAGTTACACAATATGAGAGAGTTTATCTACAATGCCCGCTTGGATGATGTTTTTGAATGTTTTTGTAAGGTCCAGATAATGCAGTCTGCTCTGATTTGCCCTCATCCACTATCTCAATGAATATTTTGAAGAAATCAACTAGGTTAAGTAGGCATGATCTGAAGGTTACCTACATCTCTGTCTATTAGTTATATAATGATCCCTCCCATAGCCTTACAGATGAGACTGGTCAGGCGTATGGATCGATAATTACCAGAGTCCATTGAAATCCCAACTTTGTGAAAGGAAATGACTGTTCCTGTTGTCCATTCATCAAGCACAAAGTATGGTTAAGGGTAATATTGAATAGCCTCTGTAAGGTGTTATGTTTAGCAACAGTATTTTTGGCCTCTTGAGATTTATGTTTATTTTTGCATGCAATGAGCTTTTTCTTTTATTATAGAGCCTGTTTATATTACTGTTCCACCATAGACATTTATTTCTGAATTTGGTGTTAGATTTATTTATAAGGGGGGCATGTGCATATCATTTGGCAGTGAAGGCTTCTGCTTAAGCACTGGGGTCTTCAAGGTAAAGGGAGCTCTTGAAATTAGCCAGGTCATAACTTAGTTTTAGTAGATTAGCCTTCGCATAGTCACTGAATACCAAGGTATTGGAGGATGCTTCAGGCTTCAGTTTTCCCATGAATGTGACTGAATTGTGGTCTGATATGACCAGAGAAGAGGTTACATTTATTGGGAGAAAAGCTGCCCCATATTTGTAAGGATCAAGTCCAAAATTGTATCACTCCTGATTTGGATGTGGACTAACTAATCTAGAGAGTTGGTTTTGATAAAGTCCAAAAATCTCTGGACATACACGTTTGAGGATATCTACGTTTCCCAGTTTATGGAGGAATAGTTAAAGTTTCCTAGAAGAATGGTACTTTGGCTTAATACATAGGGACTCCATATTGGTTAGGTAAGAGGTATGGGTCAGGGGTAGGGACACACCCTGTAGTTAGCTATAATGTGATAAAGGGTTTTATTTACAGAAAGTTAAATGTGGAAGAGTTCCAGGTTGCTATCTTGTCTAATGAACTGAGAAGTGATTTTTTTTAAGAATATAGAGACACCTCCACCTTTAGTCCATTCATCTAGTAGAGTGGGCCTGTATGAGTGATAGGCATTGAAACCTTTCACTGGTCTTGAACCAAGTCTCTGCGACAACACATATATGGACATTTTCCATGGTACGTAGTGCTTCTGGGATGTGAATTTTGTGTTAGATCTCCTAGTGTTGAGCAGCAATAAATTAATGTTGCCTGGTTACTAATTATTTTGAAAGTGTTACCTAAAAAGGCACTATGAGGTTGATAAGGTTTTGGCCAGTATATGAAAGCCACATCTTATAACATTTCCTAAAAAAAATAAGAACAGAGGATGAAACAACTAGCATTCAATTCTTATTGAGGTATTTACATTTATTAGAAAAAAACAAAGTTAAGATATTATTGTTATAAGAATCCTTCAGGGCAAATTGTTTTGTCTGAGAAAACATTTAGGACTATCATCTCTTCCTAGGCTGATATAAATTGTACCCCCTTTGAATGATACCAGAAACTATGCCAATCATTAAAGTCAGTTATCTTTTGTTCATATCATTGCATCATTCTTGGTGATGGTAAACTACTACTATAGACTAGGTTCATACCTGCCTCAGATACATATTCCGAGAGTTCTGTCATATCTATCTTCATATAGTCCAGGGAGGTACATCTAATGTCATTTACCCACACATGTACAATGACTGCATCATACATGTACTCATGCTGTAAGTCTTCAGTGCTTGAACGATATGGCATTTCCTGGTGCCAGATAGGCAGCTGACAGTGACCCTCTCTTTGCATTGCCTGATGAGCAGTGCATCAGCATGTCTCAGTATAGAGTCACCTTTGATGAGAATATTGAATTGTGTGGAGGTCTGCCTTATGTACTTTTGACTTGAGTCAGTGTGACTCCTAGATGTATGTTTCTTAGGGAGGCTGCCTCTGATATATTTTTGAGAAGTTTCTGATAGTATTTGTTTCTTGAGTTACATTTAGGAGGCCTCTGTGGTTTATGTAGGTTGCTTTTAGAGCTTCAGCATATGCAGGTCTATGCATTTGGTCTGAATTGTGTGTAATTTGCTTAGTTTGGTGATGTGTGGTACTGACAGCCTGTTTGTAATTTCTAGTGAATTTGTGTGAGAGCTTTGCCTCCATTAGCACTGTATAATTATTTCTCTCACATACTGTCAGTTTAAGTAGTAAGTGGTGTTAGTAAACATGAGACATTTGTTCCATTGTCTCAGGATGTCTGTTACAATCAAGCTGACTACAGAGATGCTAGAAATGCAAACCCATGGTTCCAGTTGCTTACTAATGTGGGTTGAGGGGGGAAGGGTACCAAGAGGTTAGGATTTCACTAACTAGGGTGCTGCCTGTATAAAATTAACAATTTAAGTACGTGTGGAATAAATGTTAAAAGTAATTTCCAAACATGACGTGAAATAGCCATATGCATACATATTCCTAGTCAGTTTTTTCCACTCAGACTTTTTCCCACTGACTTTCCATCATATAAAAATGCTAAACTTAATGCAAAGGAAGTTCATTTTACAGCCACTTTCTTAATTAGTTGCTATAAACCTCTGTAATGTATATCCTTAAACAAAACCTAGTTCTTGTGAGGATGTCTGACCAGTTACTCCCCTCAAAAGTGGAGTTCACAATTTTTAGCAGATGAAAAATACTGAGAGAACAACAGTATTACTGATTCCTCCAACTGGTTACAGATCTGCTTATGTACGGTAGCTGAGGAGACACCACTCTATTATCAAGAGGTAATGGTGTCACATAAAAGTTAATTAATTTAGAAACAGGAACTGCAATTCTGACTGATGTATGCTTATTTCATCTATATGGTGCATTAATACCTGACTTGACAATATGTGAATTATGTGATGTGGAACATATGTACCGTTGGTTGTGACAAAAACGTCTCCATTGGAAAGAACATGTCCATATACAAATTTGAACTGGTGCAAACCAGAAATCAAATAAGTGTCTATCTGTTTTGTAGAATATATAAACATACAATTATTCTGTCAATCAGCAAATAAACTGCCAGGCCACAATGAGTAGTCATTCAAACTAGAAAACAGTAAATATTGCTAAATTTTTCCATGTGCCCTGTTTACATTTTAGGTAATATAAAGTACCTGAAGCAGAAAATGAAAAATATGCAGTAAAAAGTTTTTTTTCCAGTTGGTATTTATTAAAGATCTGGCAGCAGGACTCTCAGCTGTCCCTATTTTGTGTGAACTTTCCTATTTTCAGGCCTGATTTAACCCTGCCCAGGAGGTCCCTACTTGTGGAGGTATGCACCTATTTTCAGGCTTGACTTACCCCTTCACATAATTTTCTAAATCCCCCTTCATCACACATGATTTTTGAAGCTGTCTAGTATACATAAAAAAAACATTACATAACTGACATACTAGTGGAAACAATAATTTAAAAAAGAGGACACATATCTCTCATCTCCCTTTTTCTGAAACAAAAATAAATTACCTCGTGATAGAATTTTACAATACAGTTCATTAAAGTCTACAAATGTTACTCTGTCACATTGATAAGGCACATATATTTCTCCATCATTTTTGTCACTCTGTTTTTTAAATACATTTATGAGACGTACTTCACATTCCTACTTGAAGAGTTATGTAGCAATAAATTGGTACTCAAACTTTATGCTAATTAGATGTCTGGATTTTTAACTGGGTATATCTACTTTTTTAAGGGCCTGTTTTTAGTGTCTGCACCTGAGATGTGGCAGTCAGTGAGTTCCATTAAGTTAAGGGACTACTGACCCTGTACTCTTTAAATAATACTTTTATTAACTATTTACTGGAATCCATTGTAAAACAAAGCACAAGCAGTTCCCTAATCTAAATAATTAATTTCTGGCTTTGCTAAATCACATTTCATAGGTTCATAGGTGTGTACTAGGCTAATGGCCCTGGAGCCTTTACAAGCCTAGACCATAGGATTGCCCTGGCATCGTGCCACCCAACCATAGTTCCTAGTGCCTCTGTCGAGTAGAGCCACTGGAGTGATCCCATGGGTGAATTTTCTATTTCCCATCCACTTATCAAGATTTCTCTTGAAGTGGGTCAGTGAGGTGCTCTGCTTAACATGTATGGGAAGTCTATTCCATAGCATGGACAGTCTCTGGGTTATGAACCTGTCCCTCCAGCATGTTCTGTTGATTGTGGTAATGAGGTTGAGGTCTCTGGAGCGTGTGGTGAGGAGGGATTGGGATTTCTTTAGATGTAGCATTTCTAACAGAGCTGGGTCAGACATGGCTTTGTAAGTCAAGCAGAGATCGCCTCTAAGTAGGTGATATGAGACAGAGAATAGCTGGAGTTTTTTGAGTCTGTCCATATAGAACAAGTGTTTAAGGTCTAGGATCCTCCTTGTGAGATACTTTTGCGGCCTCTCCAGTTGTTGCAGGTGTCTAGTGAGGTACATGCTAAATGAGGCGTTGTACTCGATGATTGGCCAAATGAGGGAAGAGTAGAGGCAGACAATGACCTCTTTCTTCCTTAATGCAAAACCCTTAGTAATGAGATGTGCCACATAGATGGACTTTCTGACCATAGTGGCAATGTGGTGGTCAAAAGAGAGGTTGCTGTCAACCTGTGTTCCCAGATCTCTTATAACACCTTCGGTGTTCAGTGGACTACCATCAGTGTGGTAATTCAAGGGAACTGAGTTTTTCCCAAAGGGGATGAAGACACATTTTTTGGGATTGAGCTTAAGGCCATGGTTCTGGCACCAGTCGTTGGTCTCATTGAGGCCTTTCTATAGGATGTCAGCATCACTTGGGGAGTTAATAATAGCTCCCAACTTGCAATCATCTGTAAACTTTTTCAGCCAGAGTCCCTTCTTGTTGGCCTGGACATCAGAGAAGTAGATGCCAAACAGTAGAGGACCCAGGACCAAACCCTGTGGGACTCCACTTGTGACTGGTCAGCAGTCTGACTTGGAGTCAGCTACTTTCACACTGTGGGTTCTATCTGTGAGCCAGTTTGCAACCCACCTAATGATATAGGGGTTGATTCCTAGCCTAGTAAGTCTTTCTATGATTCATGAGTGGGGAATGGTATCAAAGGCCTTGGCCAGATCAAGGTAGGCTGTATGAACCACCTTGCCTTCATCCACAGCTCTGCTGACTGACACATAAAAGTCAACCAAGTTGAGCAGGCATGATCTACCCTTCACAAAACCAAACTGTGTAGGATCCAGAGTTTGGAGATTTCCTATATCCTTGTTTATTAGGTCCATGATGATGCGTTCCATAGCTTTGCATATCAGACTCATCAGGCTAATGGGGCAATAGTTCCCAGGGTCTGTAGTTGCTCTTCCTTTGTGGAGAGGGATGAATGTAGCAGTGTGCCATTCGATAGGGGCAAAGCCTGAGGTGAGGCTGTGATTGTACAGGGCACACAGGTGAGGTGCCAGCTCACTCTGCAGCTCATGTAGAACACAGCCAGGGATACTGTCAGATCCCATAGAAGCTGTATTCTTGGCCTTGGACAGTGCTGTTTTAACCTGTGCAGCAGTAATACTGGGTGCCTGATAATCTACTGGTATTGTGATTGGTCCTTTGTGGGGGGAGAGGGGTAAAGTTAGCACTTAATCTGTTCACCAGTATATTTGCGATATCTGTTGGCTCGGTATAGGAGATACCATTGTGCAGTAGCTCAGAGCAAATCTCGGTATTGCCATGGAGATTCTTTACATAACTATAGAAGGCCTTGTGGTTGTCTTCACTATCTGCTGCAATTCTGTTTTCATAGCTAGCTTTAGAGGATTTGATGAGGGATTTCAACCTTTTGCTGAGGCTGATAAGGGAGTTTTTCCAGTCTTGGGAGTTCACCTTATTCCGCATCAGTTTCCTCCTTCTGTTGTAGAGTTTGTTTATGGCAGGGGACCACCAGATTGGCTTCCTTTTTTTTGAGGAGCACATCTTAGTTCTATTGGGTATGGCGAGATTCATGCATTTGTGTACATGTTCGTGCAGTGCATTGGTGTATGATATGGCAATCATGAAACTATTCTCCATTTGCATGGGTGCCATGAAGGTAGCCACCTCTGTTTTTAGGAGCCCAAAGTTAGCTTTGGAGAAGTTTTTCATGGTGGTTACCTTTGTTGGGGGGGGGGGTCTGGATTTCCAAGGTGATTAGCTTGTGATCAGATCTAAACAGGGAGGAGTTGACTATTGTTGTAGAGCAATGGTCACCTATGTTAGCAATGACCAGGTCAAGCATGTTGCTACCTCTAGTGGGAGTAAGAACAAGTTGGTCCAGGGCATTGGAATTCATGAATTCCAGTGTAGTTTTCCAGTTAACGGAGGGGTAGTTGAAGTCACCCAGTATGAGAGTGTTAGGTTGGACCCTAATATTCTCCAGGGTGCTTAGGAATGTGGAGTGTGAATCTTGGGACATGGTTGAGGACCTATAGCAGGCTATGACCTGAATCGCTGTCTTACCCAATGTTAGCTGCACCTGAAGTATCTCAGATGCATTATGTTGGGCTACCAGTCTGGATGTGTGTGCATCCTTTATGAATATAGGTTCATAGGTTCATAGGTAGGTACTAGGCTATCAGCCCTGGGGCCTATACAAGCACAGCCAAAAAGGTACCCTGGCTTTTGCCACCCAAGAAAATTATTTTCCTGTGCCACTGTCGAGCAGAGCCACAGAGGTGATCCCCGGGGTGAATTTCCTATTTCCCATCCAATCATCAAGATTTTTCTTGAAGAGTGCTAATGAGGAGCTTTGTTTGATATAGGTAGTTTATTCCAGAGTATGGGAAGTCTCTGGGACAGGAATCTATCCCTCAGGCATGTTCTGTTTATTGTGGTGACAAGGTTTAGGTCCCTAGAGCGTGTAGCTCGGAGGGATTGTGATTTCTTTAAGTGGAGCATGTCCAACAGCTCTAGGTTTAACATAGCTTTGTATGTTAGGCAGAGATCACCTCTGAGTAGGCGATATGGAAACACTACCGCCTTTGGAGCTTCAGTCCAAGTTCTGGGGCCGAAAAGTGTGGAATGAGTTGTAGCCTGGTAGTGCATGGGTGCTTTCTGCTGCCTTGAACCAGGTCTCTGTTACAGCACAAATGTCGATATTCTTCATTTTAAGGAGTACCTCGAGTGAGTGCATTTTAAGATTTAGACTTCTAGCTTTGAGCAGCATGACCCTCAAATTGCATTTGTTTGTAGATGTTATGGTAGTAATTTGGTCTTTGGAACATCGCCTGGCACTATAGGGGTGTCAAGAGCCTTGGCTAGTATCCGGAACCCCAGGGATGACATATGCAGGCCATCTCTGGCAAAGCATCGAGGTCTGTCAGTCATGTCATCCCAGGCAGACAGATACTGGATATCCTTAGAATGACTCCAGAAACTTAGCCGATTGTTGAAATGAATCATTTTCTGAGTGTACTGTGGTATCATTCTGGGTAATGGTAGGATGCTGCTCAGGGATAGAGTCATACCTGCCTGGGCTACATAATAGGAGAGCTTCTCCATGTCTCATTTTATGTAGTCCAGGGAGGTCTCAGGTCATTCACACCCACATGCACAATGACAGAGTCATAGTTGTACCTGTTGTTGAGGGACTTGAGTGCGTGCATTATGTGGCAGATCCTGGCGCCTGACAGGCAGCTGACTGTTAGTTTCTCCTTATTCAACCTAGTGAGTGGGACATCAGTATGCCTCACTATTGAGCTACCTATGACTAGTGTGTTGGGCATGCTGTTTTGCCTCAGGGGCTTTGGTTGAGTGGCACACTGTTTAGGAGAGTTATGTATCTCGTGGTTAGTGTTGTGGTGGTCAAGTGCATTTCTGCCTTGGAGGTCTCTGCTGTTTGATTAGATTTTATTGAGAGCCTCCACAAAGGTGGGTGTATGGTTTGTGTTTTTATGTGAAGGCAGTGCTGGTGTGTGTTCTGGAGGACTATGTGTTCCATGTGGTGTGGTGCAAGTGTTGACCTTTTCCTCTTGACCAGCTATTCCAGTCTTGGCTGGAGAGTGTGTGGCTTCCAATTTGGATATATAAGTGCATCTCTCACATGTCTGAGTGTTGGGGGTAAGAGGAGAAGGTTGTCAGTGTACATGAGGCAGTTTCTACGTTGCCTCAGGATGCCTAAGTTCACCAGGTTAATAAGGGAAAGTACAGGGAACTGACCTACAGACATGCCTGGAGGGGTGGGCTTAATAAGTACTGGAACTGTTTCCTTGTAGAACGTTTAGTACTGGTAGCACTTTTATCTTCTACAATAATTGCTGCAAGAAGTCTGGTCAAGTGCTAAACTAACAAGCTAGTAAAAGTGCAGGAGAGGAGAAAACTAGCAGATCTAAAGGTAAAATTGAAGAACAGACTTTGGCACTGCTCAGAAGCTTAAAAACAGTCTTGGATACAGCAAATCTGTATCTGGACTAGATTAGTTACAGGAAAGGTGGGAAACAAGTGCAGATGTGGGTTTTTAAACCAGAACGTTGAAAGAGATGGAGAAACTGCCCAAGTGGTCAATGAACTACAATTTCTGGGCCAAAAAATACTCCTCTTGTGGTAGATAGGCTACCTAGTACTTACCACACCCACTGATAAGCTAGAAGGCTTCCCTCCAACACAGAAAGGCTTCAGGGGCTCAGAAGCTTACAGACAGTCCTGGATACAGCAAAGCTGTACCTGGACTAGACTAGTTACAGGAAAGGTGGGGAACAAGCGCAAATGTGGGCTTTTAAACCACAAAGTTGAAATAGATGAAAAAATTGTCCAAACAACCAATAAACTACAATTTCTGGGCCAGTAACCACTCCTCTTGTGATAGATAGGCTACCTAGTGCTTATCACTCCCACTGATAAGCTAGAATACTTCCCTCCAACACAGAAAGGCTTGGGAGGGGGGCTTAGAAGCTTACCAACAGTCCTGGATACAGCAACTCTGTATCTGGACTAGACTAGTTACAGAAAAGATGGGAAATAAGCACAAATGCGGGCTTTTAAACCAGAAAATTGAAAGAGATGAAAAAACTGTGCAAACAGCCAATAAGCTACACTTTCTGGGCCAGGAACCACTCCTCTTGTGGTAGACAGGCTACCTATTACTTACCACTCCCACTGGCAAGCTAGAAGGCTTCCCTCCAACACAGAAAGGCTTGGGGGCTCAGAAGCCCACACAAGGCCTGGATATGGTCAATAAGCTACAATTTCTGGTACAGGAACCACTCCTCTTGTGATTGATAGGCTACCTATTACTTACCACTCCCACTGGCAAGCTAGAAGGCTTCCCTCCAATACAGAAAGGCTTGGGGGCTCAGAAGTTTGCACACAGTCCTGGATACAGCAAATCTGTACCTGGACTAGGCTAGTTACAGGAAAGGTGGGAAACAAGCGCAAATGCAGTCTTTTAAACCAGAAAGTTGAAAGAGATGGAAAACTACCCAAACGGCCAATAAACTACAATTTCTGGGCCAGAAACCACTCCTCTTGTGGTAGGTAGGCTACCTACTGCTTACCACTCCCACTGATAAGCTAGAATGCTTCCCTCCGACATAGAAAGGCTTGGGGAGGCTCAGACGCTTACTAACAGTCCTGGATACAGAAAATCTGTGTCTGGACTAGACTAGTTACAGGAAAGGCAGGAAACAAGCACAAATGTGGGCTTTTAAACCAGAAAGTTGAAAGAGATGGAAAAACCTGCCCAAATGGTCAATAAACTATAATTTCTGGGCCAAAAAACACTCCTTTTGTGGTAGATAGGCTACCTAGTATTTACCACTCCCAATGATAAGCTAGAAGGCTTCCTTCTGACACAGAAAGGCCTTGGGGGCTCAGAAGCTTACAAAGAGTCCTGGATACAGCAAATCTGTACCTGGACTAGACTATTACAGGAAAGGCGGGGAACAAACGCAAATGCGGGCTTTTAAACCAGAAAGTTGAAAGAGATGGAAAACTGTCCAAATAGCCAATAAACTACAATTTCTGGGCCAGAAGCCACTCCTCTTGTGGTAGATTGGCTACCTAGTGCTTACCACTCCTACTGATAAGCTAGAAGGCTTTCCTCCAACACGGAAAGGCTTGGGGGGCTCAGAAGCTTACCAACAATCCTGGATACAGCAAGTCTGTATCTGGACTAGACTAGTTACAGTTTATACAGACATATCCCTGCAAAACCACCAAAAATAATAGAATAAATGCTCAGAATCATAAATATGTTTAAATATTTTTTACATCAACATCTATTATTCTTGCAGGGAAGAAAGGAAACAAGCTTAGAATTTTTTTTAAAGAAAAGCAGCTAAAACAGCAGTAAATACAATTCAAATGCAGTGCAGGCTAGCACACTTGAGTGTGTAGCAATATTACAGCAAATACAGTTTAAATAAATGCAATTAAATTAACAAATGACTAAAAACAAGTGCAGAAGGCAGTAAATTAAAAGGCTACTAACAAGCCCTTCCCAAATGCTATCTTTGTACACAGTGGATACAGCTGAAGAGATGGGACTAGTAGGAGTGCCTGAAATCAGAATATGATCTCACTGCATTCAGCTGAGTAAGCAAATGAGATGTGCCCAGAAGGAGTATCTAAATACAAATTTACAAGAGGGGTGGGCAGTTTCAAAGCCACCAGGATTAACACCAAAACAAGAACAGGGAGGGAGGGTGAGGAACTAACTGTAGAGACACAGAGACCACAATTTTCAATTCAATTAATATTCAGTGAAAAAAATAAAATAAAATGCAGTACTATGAGAAACAGTGCAATAAAAGTGTACTTAAATTCACTTATACATCCAGTTGACTGCAGGTAGATCTTAGCCAGCCAGATATTTTGGTAGAAATAACACAAGATGTAGCACTTATATGGCAAGACAAACCCTTTAGGCTAGGAGCTAAACACAGAATATCAATAAAATGAAACTACCCCCTACTGCTACCAATGGCTAACTTCTAACAAGTGTTTTGAAAACGTTTTTTCCATTTTGCATATCACCACCCCCCAACACATACACACTCATAACAGCAAGCACGCTGGCTTAGCATTTATATCATGCGTTCAGTGTTTCATTTTTTTGGTTTACTGTTTTAATTTCTATAGAAAATGTCGTAAGATGTGATACAGTCCAAAACTGGTATTTTAATGACGTGTTGTACTACGTATTTTTATTATTTTAATGTGCACTTGCTGTCTTAATAGTTGGTTTTACTGTACCACATCCACATTAGTTTTGTACCATCAGTTTTTCAGAGGTGTGGCTGGGATTAATTAGCAACCTGTGCTGGTCCTACAAACTAGTGCCCCTCCCGCTCAGCTCTTCAAGGAAAACTAAAAAATGACTTTGGCTAATCATACCTCAGCAAATCCACACCCACCAGCCCTTAACACAAAAGAGATCATAACAAAGCAAAGAAAAAAGTCTTTGGACTACTGCTGGAAGCAAATTGGCTTCCTAAAGTAATTTAAACAATCACCCCACCAAATCCATGCCCCCCCCCCAGCCCTTAACACAAGACTAAAAAAAAAAATTCTTCGGAGTACTGAAGGAAGTCAGTTAGGTACTACTATGAAACACAGACTTCATGAAAGTCAACATTTTGAAAGAACAAAAAAATTTAAAAAATGCCCAAAAGCCTAAAGTATGAAAAAGTTATTTTTTCTTGTTTTTTTTCATGGAGACAAACCCTCATGCATGCCCGATTTGAGGTGTAAGCCTCCCCACTCACCCCAAACTTATATATACTAACTCTACAGTTGCACCAACTCAGAGAAGGAAGTAGCCTCCCTAAAAATAAATCATTGCTGATGCAAAATTAGAAATTGCCTTGGCAAATATTTCAACTTGGGAAAAAGTATTTGGTGTTATACAGTTCGCCTTTTTTTCCCACAGAGTGCTGAAACTAAATTAGCCAGTCTATAACATCAGTTCTTTGCTCAAATGAAGACGAAAAAAAACTCAAGTACCATTCTATACTAACATTTCAGTACAGAAAAAAAAAAAAAAAAAAAAACAACAGCACAGCTAGTCTTCCAATCTTTCCCCATAACACTTTGTGCCCAGGGCAATTGCACCCTTCACCCTACCATTGCTATGCTACTGGTTTTGATATCCCACCAGTATTCATTTGAAATGTATTGGTATTCCTTCACTTACTCAGGCCCAGCAGTGTTTACATAAAGTAAAATTTGTCTGTAAATTAACTTTTGTTGCTTATAGGGACTTGGAATTTTTGGGCCATGTTATGTATATATATATATATATATATATATATATATATATATATATATATATATATATATATATATATATATATATATATATATATGTGTGTGTGTGTATATGTATATATATATATATATATATATATATATATATATATATATATATATATATATATATATGTGCTTCAAGTAATAGCCCCATGAAAAACATTAAGCTTAACTGATTAAGTTATTCCTTTAATATAGTATAGATAACACTTATGGAGAGATCTGCCATTTTACTACAGTCATGTTGTCAGATGTAATATCCCTAATTCCATTTCCTCATATTGAAAAGCCCATGACTGTTTTTCTCATCTGTGAGCTGTACGTTGAGACTGATGTAATGAGAGTACTTCTTGTGGAGTGTTTCTCATTTCCCCATAGTTGTGTGATTGTGAAGTTAGTATATGTAAGTAATGGTGACGTTGCTCACCTACACAACTATTTCTGTTGTGATTGTTATATTCAGACTGGGAGGGTCTTTCAATAGGTTTAACTCATCAGGTTTTCAGCCTCTTGGCTGTGCATCAACTTCTGGTAGGGGATCCCATTTATAATACTCTGCTACTTTCAAATGGTTAAACATGCCACTAGTAATTATTTAAAAAAATACTGCAGAAGCTAAAGACTTGCATTCAGTGCAGATTTCTTTTGCCTTATATATATCGGCTTTCATTGGGTATAGTTTTCATGTATAAAATGTAGTAGTAATTGCAGCAATTAGAGAGCAACTACAATAGTCAATATTTAAATATTTGTGAAATAATTTAATAAACAGTGCAGTGCATTGTCAATGTGTACTGATGCACTACTCTCTGCTTATACATCAGGTAAGGTTAGAAATATGAAAACACAGCACTGAATTAAGACTCTGTTTCCAAGTGTTATACAATATGGCTCAGATAGTGTAGTGGTATGTTCTTTGACTCTAGTGTACAGAGTCCTGGGTTCAAGATCTGGAACTGCAGACTTTTGGTTTGGGAGGATGGCCTAATGGTTAAGGTGTTTGCCTTGTAAACACAAGGTACAGGATTTGAATCTCACATGGGATAATTGGCTAGGCTTAAAATGGCTCGCAAGGGCAGTTAGCCTAGTACTAATCTATGAACTGGTCTGCTTTTACATTGTGCACATCCATTAAGCAAAACATTAACTAAGTTTGCTTCAGTGGTTGAAATGATAAACTGTATTTAGCTAATGGCTTGAAATGAGTTAAAAGGCTGTTTGCTCTAGTCCATGGTTTGATTCCTTTCAACTCCATGTGTCTACTGTGCAACTCTGAGCAAGTCATTAAACCAGACTGTGCTCACACTTTAAGTTTGAAAAAAGGCCTGTGTGGAAAATGTTCTGCACTAGTCTAATACAAATAAACAAATTCCTAGTTAAATCTGGGGAAATATGAATTACTGATAATTGTACAGAACCTTTTTCTGGACCAACTCTGTAGAACACTTCGTCAAAGACAGAAGGTTACTGCAAGAACTTTTAAATGATGTTTATGTTTGTATGTAGCCTTGGTAGGGTCATTATTTGTGGATAGTTACAATGGTATGCTTAAAACAAGATTTATACTGCTTCTGATTCATTAACACTTAAAGTGAATGGAATGTCACACCCTCTGAAACCTGCAAATTTCCTGGCTGGACAGCTTTCACTAGAGATAAATCCCCAAAAATGCAGTTTTGCAGTCTCCCTGTAAGCAATGCATACATCTCAGAAAATATAAAAGTTACAAAGAAGCTGAAATATGAACCATCTTCATCACACACTACTCTTTACAATAGTAATATTAATATATCAGCAAACCATAATGGTGATGTTATATTAAAATGGAATTAGATAATGTTTAAATATTATTATATTTATACAAAGAGTTATAATTTTCAGTGTGATTTTTGGTTGTGCAGATGTCATCTTCAATTTACTGCAAAGTACTTTTGTAGATGTCAAGATTTTTGTTAGTTAATTAATGATGTGTATGCATATTTACATATTTAATTAACAAATAAATGTAAATATCTGAATAGAAGTGCAAATACAGTATAATAGTAATAATATAATATATAATTATTATTATTAAAGTTGTATATTTTCTTAATATTTCTTGACAATAATTCATCTTTTCTGTGGTGGTAAGCATCCCATTTCTATGGGCTATGGGAATCCTCTCCATGTCTCTAAGATGACTGGGTATGTGAAATGTAATTCCACAATGTAGTCAGGTTGACAATGCCTGAGATAATTACAGAAATAAAATATTTATGCGTATATGCAAAGTTTTTTCAGCTTAGTGTATGCTTTAATTTCCTACCATGGAATTTCATATAAATACCTTCTGGTTGAAGTTATTAAAGTTCTTAATGTAATTATTAACACAAGACTTGTGTCTATAGAACTTCAGAAAATAACCCAATAACCTTGTACAAGTACAAGTTAAACTAAAAGGCAAACATTCAAGGACATTTTACATACACATGAACAGCTCAGAACAAATAACAGCTAATGCTATGTATGTCATCATATCTCTGAATTTCTTTGCACAAGAATTCTGGACAATTTTTGCATATGACTCTAATTGACTTAAAACAGATAAAAAATAATAAATACGTATATATCTTGAAGTGGTGGGGGGATCCACTACACAATCTCACCCATTCACAAATTATTCATTCCTTAAATGCATTTCTTTAGTGTGGTTTCTCCCAATAAATAAATAAGGGAGAAATATTGGTACATTGTATCAATATCCATTTTCTGAGCAAGAAGCATGAAACTATAATGTCTGTCATTACTGAGCGACTACAATCCTCAAGGATTTTACATAAAAAATTTCAAAATTTTATGAGGAATAAGAAAGATATTAGGCAACATCAACTTCAAGGGTGTTCGGCAAAACCAGACAGATTCAGATCCAGTACAAGGTGACCAAGGCAGAAGATAGTGTGTAATGTGTCCTGTCTTATAGTTTTGTGTGCACGTATATCTGTCTGCCTGTATGTATATGTATTTCACTTCATCCATTGCATTAAGTAACAAATCGTCATCCTTTACCTTCTAACAATTGGTGCAAGAGATTAAAGCTCTGAGTAGGTTAATAGCTGCTTTTTATTGTCCGAGATACGGGGTTTGATACATTCTACCTCTGTTTGTCTATTGTATAACTCTAAGCAAGTCACTTAACCAGACAGTATTCCTGGGTCATCCATGAAATGGGACACACTTGTGTCATGTGAGCTTACTCAGTTAATAAATGAATAGAAAATAAAAAAATAGTGCATATTTTCCAAATGATATATATGATATGAAGGACAGTAAACTAAGATTAAAACATTGTCATTATTACACTCCTTTCGCTACAGCAGTGAGTATAATTTAAGAATGTGATCCTACATGGTCACCTCTCATGCATTTACTGCAATTGATGTATATTTAATTCAAACTGTCTGCACGTTGCTGTACTTATAAAGCCGCAGCTGTAATACTGAATAAATGGCATATTTTTAGCTGATTACTATATACACCTGTATAATGAAAAACACTTGTTTGATTGTCACCTCTAACCAGCATATTAAAACTTGTTAGAAAGTTCTATTTCACTACATTTTAAACTTGTTTTTTTGGGTGGGGGGGCATCATCATACAGTCTACTGAATAGTCCCTTCCTACCTGCCCCCAAATGCTGGATTATTGTACCTAATGCCTCTGTGTCACATATAACCATGGGTTTGTTGAGTTAATTTGTAGAACAAGCAAATTGCTTTTGCCCCAGCCAACCATTCACTGTAAGCATCACTATACTGTTATAGCATGTCCTCCCCAGCTGCTATACAAATATCTCAGAAAGCCCCACATCAGGAAGCAACAAACTTTTCCAAATATTTAAACCCTAGTCTTACTTTTTTCTTCAAAGTTTATTGCATATGATTAGCCAGTTCCAGAAACACTTGTGCACAGACTCAAATATGTACAATCCGTTGAACTATTAATTCAAAAGCATGTGACTCTGCCTTAGGCACATTATGCATTAAAAGTTGGATAGTGTCTATGACAGTGCATTCCACAAAAGGCAGGCATGCAATTTTTTTTTCCAGAAATGGTACATTATATTATCCATCCTTTTCTTACAAATTGTTGCATGGCAACATATGAGAATGTTGAACACTTTCCCAAGGAACAGTAAGGATACCTGCTTAGCTGATTTAAAGCAGTCTAACTTGAGATTCATTGAAATCTCTTCATAATCCCAGAATGCCGTAGTTCTCTTTCTTTACAGCCAACTCATAAACTTGTCATCTTGCCTTATTTTTAACACCTTTATTAAATTATCACTTAAGACATAGCCACATATATATTAACAAAAAAGACAAAAATAACATTTTCGTGTATTATGCATTGTATACATGTTTTCTACTTTATAATAAGGCAAATATACATTAATAGAGAATAAATAACGTTTTCATGCATTATACATTACATGTTTTCTTTGTTTATAACAACTGTCATTCACTTCAGTGTTACATAAATTGCTTAATTCCTGCCATCCTTTATTCCTCACTCCTTCTGAACATTATTCTGCATGTACTGTTCCCACAAATTCTATTTATTTGTATGTAATGTGTTCATTTCCTTTTCTAAAGATCCCATTTCTACTTCTTTTATCTCTTTAACAATAATTGCAAATCGAGTTCAAATGCATCAGTAACATAAAGAATTATATTTTGGAGTCCCTACATTTCAGAGCATGCTTATAAAGTGCATTATTTTTGTCTCTGCTCCTTGTAGCGAAACAGTGTATCCCCTAGTTGCAGTCATTCCTATTAGCAAAATCTCCCTCATTCCGGTGTTGACTTAGTTCTTTCAATACTTTCTGCTTAAGATCTTCATCTAAAATTCTACTCTCTCTCTCTCTCCATATTTCTCAAACTATCTCACCCCCACCCCACTTCATCTTCACACCCTTCCATTTTGATTTAAAACCTTCTGCTTGTTTTGTACATATGGATAAATATTCCTTGCTGTCCCATAGCTCTATGTTTATTTATAGACTGTGTGCCATTTTATTTATTTCTTTTTTTGGTTTGTTTGTTTTGTTTATTTGTTTAGTTATTTATTTACAGTTTCTAACAGCAAATGTCCTACCTGGATATACCATTTTCAATATATCAAAAATCCTTAAGTAGCAAATTATACACTGAATAATAATAAAAAGAACAAAGTCAGTCAAGTCATAATATATTTCAAAGAATAAACAGTATTTCAGGTGAAATGCATTGTAGTATAGAAAATAAAAAAAAAAACATTTGCAACATGTAGAGGTTTGCTTTGTAACCAAATGAATATAAATATCTGTAGACACATATAGTGGTAATTAGATCAGATATTATGATGAGGCAATGGTTAACTTAGACTAACATTTGTAGTGGAGAGTTGTTGTGAGACAATAAAAAGAAGATATGAGTTGTCATAATACAACAGATAATTATGGGTCATATTCTTAAGTGAGACAGCAGCAGGTCCAGTTTTTTTGCAGATGATCTTGCAACTTTGCTTTCTGAGTTCCTCTTTGGAAGTGTTTCTTTAGTTGCATGACAGTTCCACAGTTTTCTTGTGAATACAGAATATTTTGATATGTTGACTAGCTGTCTTACCAATTCCCTTAACTCATAGGAAGAGTATCTCCATGAAATGATAGTAGTAAGACTGGGTGGTTGGGAGAACATACGCATCTGTGAGCAAAGTTTAGCTGAACTAAGGCTAAATGTTAACAAAATGCTAACCAGCAAATATTCTTAAGTAACAAAAATGCCTTTAAGAAAAGCTTAACCTAATTTCTCAAACAATCTGATTTTTTTTTTCCACTTAGAACTAAATATTGTCCTAGTATTTCCTCCAAACTAACATTCAGTTCACACTGAGGTATTTAAATTTATTAGAAAATCACAAAGTTAAGATACTGTTGTTATAAGAAACCTTCAAGACAAGACTTTTTTGTCTGAGGAACATGTGGTGATAGTGCTATGTATAGTAGTCTTTATATGGGTGATCCACTGGTGAATTTGTCTTTGTCTTTGTATGAGTAAACTCTTAATAGGGCAGCGTATGATATGATATGATATTCAGCTACTGGACCTACACCATGGGGCAGTTTCTGTTTCATCTTTGAGGGGTTATTCAGCTAAGGAGGGTAAATCTATCTTTTGTCCAGTGGTTTACAATCCTTTATGAGAGTTTGGTTATACAGGAATGTAAGGATCTAGTCATAAGGGACAGCCCTTTCACTTATATCTGAAAGATAGAATGGTTTGCAGTTAAACAATGGGAAAATATGGTTGAAAAGTTGAAGATGTTAATATCAAACAATTAGGCAAGAGAGCATAATTATTTTTTTTCTTAAAATGGTTGTAAAACAATGTATATCGAACTTTAGGGTGACACTAGTATTTATCAGCCCTTAGCAGGCGATCCCATGAGGACAGATGTGTATACAAGAATGTATACAAAATTAATTTTTCAATCCTGAGTAGAAGTGTATAGAAAAATGTTATGCAGGGTTGAGCATATGTAGAGCTAATATTATGGAATTCAGCTGAAGTCACATAATGGTGCTGAGTCATACATGAGGGAAGGCAATCCTCCAATGGCAGTTGGGGTATATGTGGCAGTGTGTGTCAGGTAAGGTGATACAAGTGCAGAACCGTATATCACTGAGGTATATTTTCAGTCTATGAAGTAACTGAGTAGAGTTTTTTTTTTTCAGTTGTGGGAAATGAATTACAGAGTTTTGAGACATAGAAGGGGATATAACCTTTGTTGTTTTGGACTGTTTACTAGTGTTGCTTAATATTTTAATGTTTAAGTGTTTTTATTTTTCATTTTTTCACAAATAACAAGGTAGGGAAGTCAGTCCTCTACCTTAATACTGGGGAGAGCTATCTCCTCACATCTCTGTTGAGGTTTCTGGTTGGGATATAACATTCAGGAACGCTGGAAATGGATGCAACTTTTTGCAGGTGATGTATTATTTTAAAGGCCATTTTTAGTCATGGGTATAACACAATATTGATCATTTTGAGTGCCTTACAGTGATGTCCTTTGTAAGTACAACTGGTGGAAAATTTTTGTATTTTATTATAGCATTGTTATAATTTGGATGGTTGCCCAGAATCTAAATTTATAAAATGGGAGAGGCTGACTGCAGAAAATGTAGTAACTCATCTTTGAAGACTGAGGTACATTTTGTTCTGTATAGTGTTGTGAGCTTTCATTACTTCTTTGTGTCACTTTCAGTATATGTTTATTGAATTTTAAGTCTTTGTGCATTGTAATTCTCATATGTTTGGTGGGGTCAACTTCATCAATCAAGGTAATGTTGTTAGAGATGATTGTTAGGGTTTGCTTTAGAGTGTGGTTCTGACTGGTGCTGAAGGATTTTTGGAGAGATTCAAAAGTGGCTCAGATTGTTTCGACCATGCTTCAATTAATAGGAAGGCTTTCTGGGTTACCACTTGTAAACAAGGAAGGTTTGAGGAAGAACACAGTAGTGTGACGTCAACAACATATTGAACAATTTGCTCTTGTTTTGTTACTGTATGCATGCTGTTGATGAAAATGGTGAAAGGTCGTGGGTCAAGGGTTAATCCCTTGGAGAACTCCAGTCTGCAAAGGTATGCATTTTAGAATTCACCAATCCAGTTTACACACTGTGGCCTATTGTATATGTAGCAAGTCAGGATAGTGCCTTGTTGTCCAAGCCAAGAAAGAAAGTCTATGGGTTAGTATTTGATATAAAACCATATTGAAGTCCTTGGAAAGATCAAGGAACATCATGGAGACTTAGTTAATAGAGTCTTGGAAGGATAAAAATGTGTCTGTGCTGCGGTTAGGACAAACTCAATACTGGGTTAGTGATAATAGATTGTTGCATGGCAAATATTTTAGGAGTTGAGTATTTATACATTTTGTTGAGTATTTTGGATCATGGTGGGAGTAATAGAATGAGTCTGTAGTTGTGATAGTTTGAGGGAAGTATCTTATTTGTGAAGTATCGTGATAAACATATTTTCTACAGTAGCACTATATAGGTTTTACTGCTGCATCTGTTGATTAGTGTTAATCCTGGATAAGCTAATGCTGTAATCAGGAGGGGATGTATCTGTTGTAATAAATGTTAGTTTCATTTGTTGGATGAGGTTTGTTTTTATTAGTGTGGCTGTGGGTACAAGTTTGAAGGGAAGATGAGGTATGCTGATACAATCTGAGTGAGCTTATTAGTTATGTTATTAGTTTGCTGTTGTATTAGTACATTGACTGCTGCTATATAGTGTTAATTAAATGTGGATACAGTAATGTAGATAGGTGTGGTGGTTAGAGGGGTTAGCTGGGTGTTTTTCCAGGGTTTACAAGCTCACTTATGGTGACCCAGAATTCTTTAGGCTTGTTTTTATGCATTTGTTGAAGGTGAATATAGTAATTATTTTTATCATGGTGTACTTGCTTTTTGGTTAGGCTTCTTAAGCTCACTGTATTTTTGTTGGCCAACAATGGTTTTGCATGTCTGTCGTATTTGCTGTGATTTGTCCCTATGTCTCATAAGTTGCTTATTGTGTGTGACAGTCATACACTGATTTTGATTTTCTTTTCTTTCTGCAAATTGTGGTTTGTTGGTTTATGCTTAGTAAGACTGAGTTACTCTAGTATACCATCCAGTGGAAGGATTGTGGAAGGATTTTTAAGGATGACACCTTGGTGTGTTTCAAGGTGCTTAGGAATGTTTCTTTGCTCATATATACTAGATTTCTTACAACTTTATTTTCAACTGATACTCCAACCTTAAGCAAGAAGCTAAGTTTCTACTTTACATCCGCAACAACCACCTGGTATTTTTTGCCACAATTCTTTTGGTGGAGGAATTGCTTAGATTAGCTGGGTGTGTAAAGGGGAAACAACACCGGTACCAAATGGTAACAGCATGGACTGGTACCAAATGGTAACAGCATGCACCGGTACCAAATGGTAACAGCATGGGGAAACAACACCGGTACCAAATGGTAACAGCATGGACTGGTACCAAATGGTAATAGCATGGACTCATAGGTTCATAGGCAAGTACTAGGCTAGCTGTGCTTGAGGTCCATTTTAAGACTAGCCAATTTCCCTTTTGGTGCTTCAATTAACCTATCACATTTCATTTTAGATTGGCCTTCCCCATCCCATAGTCGATAATTATATATTACCATTAGTGAGAGTAACTTGAATCATACCATAGATAATTTGAGGGGACTGATGCAAGGAATAAAGCATTTAGGAGATGCCTTTTTCCATTAGCAGAAAAAGGGGCAATTCTGGGGTAAATTTTCTACTATTCAGCCATAGGTCCAAGTTGTTCTTGAATATGGACAGGGATGCATTTTGTTTTACGTGAATGAGGAGCTTGTTCCCAAAGTGTGGTATATTTTACGAGATACACCTGTCCTGACAAACCATTCTAATGATGTTGCAGAAGAGTTTTAGATCCCTAGACTGAGTATTTCTGATGCCATTTGGCTTTGTGATGATGATGATGGTGATAATGATGATGATGATGATTAGCAGTAGGTTTATTAGTATTTGGTCAGAGAATACCTTGTATGCCAGACACAGGTCACCTGTTAGCAGTCTGTAAGATACAGACTATAATGACAGGGCTTTGAGTTGGTACATATAGAACATGTTTAGACCTTGTATCATTTTATTAGGCTATCTCTGTCAGCATTTCAGTTGTTGCATGCCTGGACAGATTCACACCCAAGAGCATCCTGCTTAATGGATGGCCTAATGAGGGCTGCATAAAGGGAGACAATGACATATCTAGATCTAGACACACTCCCTTTATTTGTAAACTGCACACTATAGAAGCACTTTCTTATGACAGTGGATACATGTTTGTCAAATGTTAGGTCACTATCCATATAAGTTCAAAAATCCTGAACCAATGGGTCAACTCTTAGTGGAGTATTGTCTGTGGTAGTTCCACTGAGTAGATGACTTCCCAAAGGAAATGAGAATACTTAAAACAATAACAGGACACTGTGCAAACATCACGCGTGGTGCACTAAATTCTTCTGGTGGTTAGCCTGTATTTCTGGCATTCAGTGTTTCTTTTCTTTGAATAATTCATGCTTATTACCAAACTAATACACTGTTACATCATATGTCACCCAGTACCTTAAGTTACATATACCATAATAAAAATAAGAAAATGAATACAATTTAATATAATTCATACTTCCATAAAGAACACTGAATGTCTTGTCATGAATTCTACTATCCTTATTTCATTTAATCATGGTGAGCTTGGAAAACCTAGGACACTGTTGTTCCCTGTAAGTTCAGACTTCTATATTATATTGGTCTTATCTAAAATGCAAAGGGTCTCATGATTATGTATTTTGTGGTATTTAGTTTCAGTCCATGATTTTGGCACCAGTTATTTGTTTAGGACAATCCATCCTGAAAAATGGCTAGGTCATTTGGGATTCAATCACTACTCCTAGGTTGCAGTCATCTGAAAATTTAGTAAGCCAGAGCCCTTTGGTATTGGCTTTTACGTTCACAGAAGTAGATGCCAAACAGGAGAGGTACCAGCATTAATCCAGGGAGATTGCATTGGTGACTGGTCTCTTTGCAGAAGTAGTTTACCCTATTTTGATATCCTGCATCCTATCTGTAAGCCATTTGACAACCCAGTGGGTGATGTAGGGATTTATTCCCAATTTATTTAGTTTCTCTATTATGCCTGAGTGGGAGGATTGTGTCAAAAGCTTTTGTCAGGTTGAGGTAAGTGGTGTGCAATGTTTTACCTTCATTCATTGCAACATTTTCAAAACATTCCACCGGGTTACATAGGTTCATAGGTTCATAGATGTTTGCTAGGCTAATGACCACAAGGGCCTTTTTAAACCTAGCCATGCATCCCAAATCTCTGACAAGTTCTGATACCCTTGATAAGTGTAAGCATGGGCCTGGGAAATGACATAAGCATGACCTGCCCATGACAAGTTCATAATGAGACAATTCCATTGTTTGGAGGTTCACTATATCTTTATTGATTAGTTTCATGCTAAATCTTTCCATGGCTTTGCATATGAGGCTGGTCAGGCTTATGAGTTTGTAATTGCCTGGTCTGTGAAGCCCTTTGCTAATGCAGGAGAATGCCAGTAGCTGTTCTCCATTTGCTTGGTACAAAACCTGCAATGAGGCGAACATTGAACATTGTTGTTGGGGAGATGGCTAAATCATGCTTCATGCTATTTAAGATGCATTCAAAGATATTGTAAGGATCCATCAATGCAGTATTTTTAACTTTTTATAGCACTTTTAAGACATAATCTTGTGACTTGGTCTTTTGTGGTAGCTGGAGATACACCTGTTTCAGGTGTATTTTGTGGAACAGACAGAGGGGTGGCCAGTACCAACTGTTTACATGTTGGTATAGTGTGGTGGTATACGTTTCAGTATATTTATGTTACCTTAATTGCAGGTCACTGAGTTCCTTATGCAAGCTCTTTGTGTCCTCTTGCAGTTTTCAATTAAGAACTGGAGACATTAAAGTGGATCTAGTCAGAGCAGCATGGGATTCCTGCTTTTACGCTCTGTCATCTGCTAGACAATATAATGGATAGTATCTCTGATGATATGCACTTGTAACGTTAATAGCAAGCAAGTAAGCCACACAGTCCACATAATCTATAGCCCCAATCTCATGGTGCAGCTAAGATTGCTTCCCTTCAATACAGCAGTATCTGCCCTATGATTCCAGACCATCTAACACATCATTGTAAACTTTATAGCAAATAAAATGACAGTTCTTTTTACAATAGTTATGATTTTATAGCAGATAAGATGATAGTTCTTACTATAATATACATAAAAGTGCAGGTCAAATGAATCAGTATTATCACTAAAACACACTAAGAATGCTCAGTTCAGCCGTTGTAACACTGCAAATCATACAAAGTAATAGTTCAACAAACAACAGGCTATACATATCTACACAACAACATAAGAGAGTTATTTATTAACAAACCCAGTAAAATAGTTATGCCATTGCTTTAACATGTTTTGGAAGTTATTGAAATAATGCAGTGTAGCAGTATTAATAACATCTTGTTTTAGATTTAGTGAAATACCTGGACAGGTAATAAGCTTTCAAATGATCTGCTGCCAGTTTCTACTGAGGGGACATATATAATTCTAACATCAATAACCTAAACTTCCAGTCAACATAAATAATCAAAATCACAAATACCAAATGTTGATTAGTAAAGTCAATTGCAGTTTTTAATCAAACAGTTGAGCACTTTTGTTCCGCCTTGTAGCATGGAACATCATCAGAATAAAGTAAAATCATTAATTTCTGCTTTATTATAACCACTTCCCAGATCAAAGAATCTCAGAGAAATTAGCAGTTCTCCCAAGGCAGCCAGAGATTCTATGACCCGGGAACTGGCTATAATGAAATGGAAGGAAATTATGTTGTTTTATTCAGATGAAGTTCCATGTTTCTGAGTCGAACAAAGGTGCTCAGTTGTTAAATCAAAAACAATGAATGACGTCACTGATCAATGTTTGGTGTTTGTAATTCTAGGAAGAGAGCTGGTACAATGTAAACATTATCCAGAGCTGGTCTGAATGTAATTCAATCAACTTATGGAGGAAACTCCAACAAGAGCAGAAGTTTAGTATGCTTGTTCACTTTGTTTGTATTATCTCTCTCTAGTTTACTTCTCCCAGGGAAGGGCTATGGTAGGAGATGGTAGGCACAATCAGTGAAACCTGTCTGTGTCCTGTGTCGGCTCCAACTTGCTGGTTAAGTATGTCCAAAAAAAGTCAGTCTACGAAAGAGAACTCTGACTTGGCTGTACAGCATTCAGGGAGCTGAGTTGGAAGATGGTTCTCTACTAATCTTGACCTCCAGTTGAGGTAGAACTTAGCTACTAGCTAGTAAGAGAGAAAAATGTTAAGCCAACCTTCCTCCTTAAAGGTGTTATACATTATCCATGGTATATTGATGATGTGTTTTATAGGCAATATTCATATACAGGATTTCTGGGATTTTGTTGATTTTTTGATGACATATTTTTGGGAATGGCATCAGCTATATCAGTAGATTTTTGGATTTACATTTAACAGTTAGTCGAGTAGGCAGCATAGTCTCTGCCATTTTACTGCAAACCTACATATGCCAATACATTCTTGTTGGCTTCAAGGTGTCTCCCCAACTCTACTTGATGTGCTCCTTCATGTTGTTGTTGTCTTTTGGCTTTTCCCGGTTAGGGGTCGCCACAGTGGAACTCCAGTCTGCTAATGATTGGCAGTAGATTTTCACAAACGCCGAGCTGCCAACTCGACGGTCAACCTTCAATGAAGGCACGCCCATTTACGCATGTCTTTTGAATGCCCACCCAACCGCAGGGAGGACATGCAGAGTTCACACTGAAAGCACTCCAGCCAAGAATCGAACGGGAGAACCTCTTGCTGTGAGGAAACAATGCTACCGCTGCACCACCGCGCTCCTTCATTAGGAGTTTTATAGAGGAAGGAGATTCTGTACTGAGGAAAAACAGTTTATGATGAGGTTGAGGTTAAGGAATAGAGGTAATTTTGAAGCTTCAGTTGTCTATGCTATGAACAAATTGGAAGATAAAAATAAGATGGTGGAAGGAAGGATGGAAGTAATATATAGAGGTCAGTACAAAGATATTAATGCCAAGATTTCAGGGGGTACCTAAAACAATTATATTTTGTGACCAGGTCAAATGTTCTGAGTTAGCAATCCATGCGGTAGGTAGGCATCTTATGAAAATATTTGTTGAGGATCAGGTGTTGAAGGATGACCTGTCTAAGATGTCCTCTGTTTCATCTGAGGTAGGGTGGAGCAGTGCCCATAGACTGGCACTAAGTTATTCTGAAGCAAAAACTAGGAGATTTGAGCTTGTTGGTGGACTTATTATGGAAACCTCACAGATGTAAGAATAGTAATGCAGATGTTTGTTTTGATATTATCTGTGCTCTGCAAAAAAAAAAAAATGACAACACCTGGAGTTGAAATATTTTTCCATTTGCACAATGGATATGAGGTTTACACCATAACTTCTAAGTGTGGCTTGTTTTATATTGGCAAAACAACTCATCAAATTAGGATAATATAAGGAAGCATTTAAGAGAGCATGAGAGGAAAGGTTCTGACAGTGCAGTGTTGATCTCTACACTCAGGTATAATTAATGGAGGATTCTGTTTTCAGGAACGTATGTATGAAGATATGAAGTGTGCAACTTTTGCAACAAGATTAACCAATTTGCAAATTTTCAGGGATCTTATGGAGGCACTACTATCACTCATGTACTATGTCATTGTGCTGTTGAATGGCATCATAAAATAACACCAGAAGATCATATTTTCAGGTTATTAGCATTTTATGACATCACATTGAAGTAAAGGTTATGAAGAAAATGGAATTTATCAAACAGTTATAACACATTTTCATGATTTATTTTGTTTAATAGCTAGTTAGATATATTTTTGAAGGAAAGGATGAAGAAGATAAGAGGTCCTGCTACAGAAATAAGACTGTCATGACTCTTTCCGGCTACAAAATTGCACCTCACATAACAACAGGTTTATCTCCAACTGAAATGCTGAATCTATAAAGGCCGAATTTCACAGCTTTCTTCCTTTTTCCAGTTTTGAAAGCGAAAGCCCTAAAGAAATTATAAGTTCAGAAGAAGGCTTTTGACAAAAACACAAAGGAATGAAGCTCTACACTTAAGAGATTAAATCTATGTTAGGAACAAATGTGTAGTCCTAAATAGATCTGAAGTGTCATTACAAGTTATGGGATACTGTGTCATTACTTGTGGTCACTGGTGATTTTTCACCTATGGGGAATCATGTAGATCAATCCGAATCAAGACTCACAGAGAAAGAGTGAGGTTATGAATCTGAAAAAGAGATGAAAAATGTGTTTAACTACAAATATTCCCACATGTTTTCTAACAGAAATACCTGACATATCTATGCAAGTTGCTGCACAGAAATCTGTTCCATGTGCTTTTTTTCGTGATCAAAGGCAGTGGTGGGCCCTTACCTGTTGCAACCAAAGATAGATATTCTTCATAATTTACAGAGTTGCATGTGAATATCCATCCATTTGAGCTCATGTGCTTTGTTTCCAGCTCACCTAAAAAGACGTGTATTAAATACCATTGAAACTGCTTTCTCTCACAAAGAGTATGGATGCACTCCAGTTTCACTGAAATCCTGGTAGTCTGTCCCAACATTCTTAATTAGAAAATGGCAACAAAATGTTGGAAGGTATTTACTTGGAAAGGTTGTACCATGAAAACTATCTAAAATGCTGCACCATACAGTAGCTGAGTGGTATATGCCATCTACCCCAGAGGTGCAATTCTAACCACTTGTCACGTCCTGAGCATTTTTTGTAACTTCTCTCCATGCCTGCATGTTTTTTCTGAATATTCAAGTTTCCTCCCAAATCCCATATCTCAAAAACACGTCAGTAGATTGGCTATACTAAACTGATCATTTGGCCCTGGTTGTAACTGAAAGGGATCAGAGGGCTAGTGCACTTACCCAGTAAACAAATGAATAAAATAAAAATGAAGAAATGCTTTCAGTTGTTCATCACTAAGTTGTTTGTTTGCTGGATATTTATGCATCTGAAAGTGCATTATTGCACTCTTTGAACAGCTTTTGTTTAATATAGTGAAAACATGGCTGAACTAAGTTCATGGTTAGTGGTCTGGAATAAAATCTATTTGTTTGACAATTTTTATAATCTCATTGTAAATAGGCCTTATTTTGTCTGTTTGTTGTATATAAGTAAAATGTTTTGTGACTACTGTTTTCTAACTTTTGACTGTGTTGTACTTTTTTGATATTTTTAATTTAAATATATCCACCTGTCCACTACCCCTTATCCCATTTTTGTACATGGGGGGGTCTTGGTGTCACTTCAACAATAACAATCATCTAGAGCCAATGTTCACACCACCAGGTTAATGTTTAGAATATTCACCTTATAACCATCACTCATGTTATCCAGCCCTATTGTAGGTATTTTAAATACCTTTAGATATGTCAAAAGCTGTTACATTTTTTGACTACCTTATTTTATAACTGTGAAGCTTTTCTATCCAGACATTTGCTGAAACTGAATTATGCCCAGTTAGAATTTATCAGTTAAAAATAAATACATAAATAAATATACTTATCTTATAAGATGATGTTTTCTGATATCCACATGAAGAATTTAAGTGTTTCCTTTATGCTGCATGGAGCCAAATCCCTAGTGAAGGCTGCAACACCACAGATTTATCCTCCGTTAAAGCTTTAACACACTCGTATCACTTAAAATGCTTTAATTCTCACAGGATTAAGTAAGGGAATTGAACCTAACTACTTCTATGAAAGATACTGGTTACTGAAGTTAAACTGAAAATAAATAACTGTTTGTTTTTGTTAACACTATCTATTGTATTGTATTGTGCATTGTACTGAATAAGAAAACAATTCAGTATTTCCATATCTGACTGAACTATAGTATGTGAATATATTGTTCCAGTTTAGAGGTGTGTAATATAGCTTGCCTAGTCTGTCTGCTGCTATATTAGAGTTGCAGTAACACACTGTTGGCATTCAATAAGATTATATGTATGTATGTATATCTATATCTATCTTTCTTCAATATATAAAGATATATATATATATATATATATATATATATATATATATATATATATATATATATATAGAGAGAGAGAGAGAGAGAATGAGTGTGTGTATATATATATATATATATATATATATATATATATATATATATATATTGGAATCAATTGACTTCATGATTTTATTATACAGGAAAAATAACTGGCAAAAGAGATTGCAGCAGGATAGTGAAAGCATTTCACTAAAGAGCTCTACAATACACAAAACTTGACTTTTTTAACTGCGGTAATTAAAGGTAATTTGCATTCCAACATTTTTATTTATGTCTCTGGCTGAGCCCATGACTGAAGATATTTTGTTGTGGATTATTCCTCCTACCCAGATAAATAAACAAACATATAGACAGACTGACAGGCAAAATCTCTAATAAATAATGAAATAAAAAAATGCGATTCCCAGATGACAAAGCAGAAATGCTGCTTAGTTTTGATGAGATATGTCACAGCGCAGGAAAAGAAATCAGTGCCGAGTGCTATGCAGTTTATCTTTGGTCACCAAGGAAAGGATGAAATGTGCACAGTGATACTTCCCTTCTTGAAACTTTAAACCCAAAGCATTGCAATAGCAGAAGCTTCCACAGGATGAGGAAGCAGTCTATTTCCTGTATATCATCTGCCGACTCATCTCTGTTGTGGGTATTATGTGTCATACTTTTTATGAGCAAAGCATTACCCACTGAAAGTCTAGTAAATGTGACACTCCAATTACTAAATGATAAAGCCAGAACCAGTCTGGTCCTTCCCCACAGCAACAGCTGTGAAAGCAAGCTAGCAGGAGTGGGAAGTTGATAGGGATGATGTGAAATGTGGAGCTACAAACCAGCAAGATAAGGAAAATATCTAAACTGAAAATGTACTGTGTTCTTGCACAAGCTAGCCATACAGTTATTAAGATGGCATTTGAAAGGTATTCCTGACGGTGACCCAGTGAACAGCAGTCCATAATAGGTTTGTACTCAAAAGATGATTGATCATGACCTCAGCTTAGCTGGCTTCACTATATGAAAGCACTGAAACATTCCCCGATACAATCGTCTGCTTATCATTGCATAAATCAACATCCAGTAATCCAACAGCTGCCTCCTTTCCTTGTATGAAGTCGTACAGTGAAGCCTGACCGTTGCTTCTGCTTCTTTTTAAGTGATTTTCTACATACTTTACCTCTTTTGCATTCCCATAATAGCAAAGAAATAAATGCTAACTGCGCATATCCTCTGTGTCTTCTTTCTGTTCTGACTCGGTATTCTTTGTCTGCATGCAATTAGAAAAAAAAATTACTAGTTTCACTTCAGAATGATTCTACACTTTTCTTTCTCTAGTAAGGTATATTTCTCAATTCCCACGCATTATAAGTTATGTTACTTTGTTACTTATTTTAAATCCACAGTACCATAAGTAAAGGGCAAAGTTACACACTGGCCAGTAATAGTAAAAAATGCACCTTCATAATTTATAAAGCTATGTAATCCACTAGCGTTAGGATACCATACTTTACAGTTTTTTTTTTTTTATGTTAATCTGTTTGCCTGAAGCAGTAATGTATATATGCTTTGGTAAGGCGTTGTTTGAGTGGGTCTTTAAATGTTTTTATTAATGTTTGCTTTCTATTTTCAGCTGGTAAGTGATTCTGATTCAAGGTTGCTAGGAAAAGTATATGAAAGGCCTTTTCCTATAGTAGCATTACCAAAACTAATCTTGTCAGTGATAATACATCCATTTAGGTAATTCTTTAATGTGTATATTTGTTCCCTAGTTTTTTTGTTTTTTTTTTATTTCTCCAAGTCTTTTGGGTTTCTAATACCATGACGGGAATGGACCCCATTCCTAAGTCAAAATACAATTAAAGTTCATGAAATTAGTATTGTTTCACTCTTTGATGTTAGCCAAAAGTGCTCTTCACAGCACCCGCAATGTGCCCAGCAATGACTCCTTCTGCAATTCATATGGTGTTACATGAATTGGTAACATATCTAAATATGATTGTAAATTCTTTTTTATAAGACCAGTTGCTCCTACTACTATTGGAACTGTCTGGGTATCTTTCTTCCACATGGCTCTCGTTTCTGCCTGCAGATCAAGGTATTTTATGACTTTGTGTCTCTCTGTACACAAGACACTATAGTCACTAGGTGTAGCAATTTCAATGATCAGTGCTACTTTTGTCTTCTTTTTTTGGATCACTATGTCCGGTTTTCTCGCATCTGTCTTTTGGACTGTTGGTATTGGGTGATCTCATGTGATGTAAACTTCATCATTTTCTATGATTCTCTGTGGCTCATGTTTCCAATGTTTTTCAGCCACTTCGATACCATAATGTTTGCACAATCTCCAGTGTAACAATCTCGCCACATTATTAGTATACAGTTCCTCTGCCATTAGAGCATTGCAACCAGCAATAAGGTGTGTAATTGTTTCCAACTCGGTTCCACAAAACCTACTCTGTTTCTCCCACATGTTCACTGGAGTTAGTAAACCATTGTGTACATAGCCCACTATCTCGGGCTGCCAATATTATCCTTTCATTTCTTGATGTAAATTCACCTCTCCTTAACCATTCCTGCATTCATTCTTGATCAACATGAGGCTCTTCCAGAAGTTTTTTATACTTGCAACTATATGTTTTTTTCCACATTTCTTGCCTTCTCATCTGATCCTTCACCTTATATTCTTTCTTTTCTTTTTTAGCACATTCAGTTGCTACCTGGTTTTCATCCCTTTCTGGTTTGATTTCCATTCCTGCTTGACATCAATATGCTTCTGCTAAATTAAGCAGAGATGTCATCTTAGATTTATTCTCCTCATGTTCCACAACTTTCACTACATTTGGATCTTGTGAGGTCAGTAGATATGTGTGGAGTCCCACGATTGCAGATCTATACATGTAATCAATTTCAAGGAGGCCCATCCCTCCTTCAGAACAGGGGATATATAATCTTGGCATACACTGATTTTTATAAATCATTTGGTGAGCATGAAGCATCCTTCTTGTTTTGATATCCAATCTATCCAACACTTTTTGGGGCCAGTCAATCACTCCAAAACTATAAGTTAGGACAGGAAAAGCAAATTGATTCATAGCTTGGATCTTGTTCCTAGGTGTCAATGCTGTTTTCAGGATTAATTTAAGTATTCTAAAGTACTCCTTACTAAGCCTTATTCGCATTTGTTCATGTTTTATTGCAGATCCTTCATCAGTTCCCAAGTATTTATAGACTCCCTCTTGCTCAAGTTCTTTTATATCACATTCTTGTCCCAAACTGATGTTTTCCTGGTGCTGCAATTTTCCTTTTTTAAAGGTTGCTTTTGCACATTTATCAAGACCAAATGACATTCCGATATCATCTGAAAAAGTTTTGACAACCTGCAGCTGTGCTTTCAGTTCCTCATCTGATGAGCTATACAATTTTAAATCATCAACAAAGAGAAGATGAGAAGTCATTAGACTTTATTCTTTTCTAGAAGCCAAATTGTAGCCATGGCCTAGGCTGTTAAGTAAGCAGCTTAATGGGTTAATGGCAAGGCAGAATAACAAGGGTGACAGAGAGTCACCCTGGAATATCCCCCTTTGAATTTTTATCCCTGAGATAATAATCTGTCCTATATCATGGTTTAATTGCAAAGTGGTCTGCCACTGTTTCATGGTTACTGTAATGTAATCAATCAGTGTAGGTTTATCTTATACATTTTAAGCACTCTTTTATCCATAAATGTGGGATACTATCAAATGCTTTTTTGTAGTCAATCCATGCCATACTTAGGTTCTTCCCCTTCTTACAATTCTCCACTATAACTTTGTTTAACAACAAATGGTCCTTTGTTCCATATGACTTTCTTTTATTGCCCTTTTGTTCTACTGCCATAATTGAGTTTTCTTCTAAATGACTATAAACTCTGTCAGCGTCACTTCCCGTGTATAGTTTCTATGTTGTTGGAAGACAAGTTATTGGTCTATAATTTTTAGGGTAGCTTGCAGGTTCACACTAAAGTAAGAGCATTGTCCCTAGTAGTGAGAGATTAGCAATGTTCTGTTTGATGATCTACTTATTATAATACTGAGATCTATTGGATTAGTGATCATACTTGTCAGTGATTCATAAATTCTATTACAGACATCAATGGAATGGTTAAACTGGCTATGGTTCTATATGAACCAGTTAATGAGGATCCCCCCCAAAAGCTTTGTTCAGGTGGAGTAAAGGAGTACAACCATAGTTACAAACTATGTAGTTCTAATACTT